>NC_089844.1:202929007-203230673 GCF_035609145.1 Eleutherodactylus coqui
GAATTTTGCATTATGACATCATAATGGAATTTTACATTACGACATCATAATGGAATTTTACATTATGACATCATAATGGAATTTTGCATTATGACATCATAATGGAATTTTGCATTATGACATCATAATGGAATGTTTCATTATGACATCATCATGGAATTTTGCATTATGACATCATAATGGAATTTTACATTATGACATCATAATGGAATTTTGCATTATGACATCATAATGGAATTTTTCATTATGACATCATAATGGAATTTTACATTATGACATCATAATGGAATGTTACATTGTGACATCATAATGGAATTTTTCATTATGACATCATAATGGAATTTAATATTATGACATCATAATGGAATTTTTCATTATGACATCATAATGGAATTTTGCATTATGACATCATAATGGGATTTTACATTATGACATCATAATGGAATTTTGCATTATGACATCATAATGGAATTTTGCATTATGACATCATAATGGAATTTTACATTACGACATCATAATGGAATTTTACATTATGACATCATAATGGAATTTTGCATTATGACATCATAATGGAATTTTGCATTATGACATCATAATGGGATTTTACATTATGACATCATAATGGGATTTTACATTATGACATCATAATGGAATTTTGCATTATGACATCATAATGGAATTTTACATTACGACATCATAATGGAATTTTACATTATGACATCATAATGGAATTTTGCATTATGACATCATAATGGAATTTTGCATTATGACATCATAATGGAATGTTTCATTATGACATCATCATGGAATTTTGCATTATGACATCATAATGGAATTTTACATTATGACATCATAATGGAATTTTGCATTATGACATCATAATGGAATTTTTCATTATGACATCATAATGGAATTTTACATTATGACATCATAATGGAATGTTACATTGTGACATCATAATGGAATTTTTCATTATGACATCATAATGGAATTTAATATTATGACATCATAATGGAATTTTTCATTATGACATCATAATGGAATTTTGCATTATGACATCATAATGGGATTTTACATTATGACATCATAATGGAATTTTGCATTATGACATCATAATGGAATTTTACATTATGACATCATAATGGAATTTTACATTATGACATCATAATGGAATTTTGCATTATGACATCATAATGGAATGTTACATTATGACATCATAATGGAATTTTGCATTATGACATCATAATGGAATTTTTCATTATGACATCATAATGGAATGTTACATTATGACATCATAATGGAATTTTGCATTATGACATCATAATGGGATTTTGCATTATGACATCATAATGGAATTTTGCATTATGACATCCTAATGGAATGTTACATTATGACATCATAATAAAATTTTGCATTATGACATCATAATGGAATTTTACATTATGACATCATAATGGAATTTTGCATTATGACATCATAATAGAATTTTGCATTATGACATCATAATGGAATTTTACAGTATGACATCATAATGGAATTTTGCATTATGACATCATAATGGAATTTACATTATGACATCATAATGGGATTTTACATTATGACATCATAATGGAATTTTGCATTATGACATCATAATGGAATGTTACATTATGACATCATAATGGAATTTTGCATTATGACATCATAATGGAATGTTACATTATGACATCATAATGGAATTTTGCATTATGATATCATAATGGAATGTTACATTATGACATCATAATGGAATTTTGCATTATGACATCATAATGGAATGTTACATTATGACATCATAATGGAATTTTGCATTATGACATCATAATGGAATTTTGCATTATGACATCATAATGGAATGTTGCATTATGACATCATAATGGAATGTTACATTATGACATCATATTGGAATTTTGCATTATGACATCATAATGGAATTTTGCATTATGACATCATAATGGAATTTTACATTATGACATCATAATGGAATTTTTCATTATGACATCATAATGGAATGTTACGTTATGGCATCATAATGGAATTTTGCATTATGACATCATAATGGAATGTTGCATTATGACATCATAATGGAATTTTACATTATGACATCATAATGGAATTTTGCATTATGACATCATAATGGAATTTTACATTATGACATCATAATGGAATTTTGCATTATGACATCATAATGGAATTTTACATTATGACATCATAATGGAATTTTGCATTATGACATCATAATGGAATTTTTGCATTATGACATCATAATGGAATTTTGCATTATGACATCATAATGGAATTTTACATTATGATGTCATAATGGAATTTTGCATTATGACATCATAATGGAATTCTATATTATGACATCATAATGGAATTTTACATTATGACATCATAATGGAATTTTGCATTATGACATCATAATGGAATTTTTGCATTATGACATCATAATGGAATTTTGCATTATGACATCATAATGGAATTCTATATTATGACATCATAATGGAATTTTGCATTATGACATCATAATGGAATTTTGCATTATGACATCATAATGGAATGTTACATTATGACATCATAATGGAATTTTGCATTATGACATCATAATGGAATGTTGCATTATGACATCATAATGGAATTTTGCATTATGACATCATTATGGAATTTTACATTATGACATCATAATGGAATGTTACATTATGACATCATAATGGAATTTTGCATTATGACATCATAATGGAATTTTGCATTATGACATCATAATGGAATGTTGCATTATGACATCATAATGGAATTTTGCATTATGACATCATAATGGAATGTTACATTATGACATCATAATGGAATTTTGCATTATGACATCATAATGGGATTTTACATTATGACATCATAATGGAATTTTGCATTATGACATCATAATGGAATTTTACATTACGACATCATAATGGAATTTTACATTATGACATCATAATGGAATTTTGCATTATGACATCATAATGGAATTTTGCATTATGACATCATAATGGAATGTTTCATTATGACATCATCATGGAATTTTGCATTATGACATCATAATGGAATTTTACATTATGACATCATAATGGAATTTTGCATTATGACATCATAATGGAATTTTTCATTATGACATCATAATGGAATTTTACATTATGACATCATAATGGAATGTTACATTGTGACATCATAATGGAATTTTTCATTATGACATCATAATGGAATTTAATATTATGACATCATAATGGAATTTTTCATTATAATGGAATTTTGCATTATGACATCATAATGGGATTTTACATTATGACATCATAATGGAATTTTGCATTATGACATCATAATGGAATTTTACATTATGACATCATAATGGAATTTTACATTATGACATCATAATGGAATTTTTCATTATGACATCATAATGGAATGTTACATTATGACATCATAATGGAATTTTGCATTATGACATCATAATGGGATTTTGCATTATGACATAATAATGGAATTTTGCATTATGACATCCTAATGGAATGTTACATTATGACATCATAATAAAATTTTGCATTATGACATCATAATGGAATTTTGCATTATGACATCATAATGGAATGTTGCATTATGACATCATAATAGAATTTTGCATTATGACATCATAATGGAATTTTACATTATGACATCATAATGGAATTTTGCATTATGACATCATAATGGAATTTACATTATGACATCATAATGGGATTTTACATTATGACATCATAATGGAATTTTGCATTATGACATCATAATGGAATTTTGCATTATGACATCATAATGGAATGTTACATTATGACATCATAATGGAATTTTGCATTATGACATCATAATGGAATGTTACATTATGACATCATAAAAGAATTTTGCATTATGACATCATAATGGAATTTACATTATGACATCATAATGGAATTTTACATTATGACATCATAATGGAATTTTGCATTATGACATCATAATGGAATGTTACATTATGACATCATAATGGAATTTTGCATTATGACATCATAATGGAATGTTACATTATGACATCATAATGGCATTTTGCATTATGACATCATAATGGAATTTTGCACTATGACATCATAATAGGATTTTACATTATGACATCATAATGGAATTTTGCATTATGACATCATAATGGAATTTTGCATTATGACATCATAATGGAATTTTGCATTATGACATCATAATGGAATTTTGCATTATGACATCATAATGGAATTTTACATTATGACATCATAATGGAATTTTGCATTATGACATCATAATGGAATTTTGCATTATGACATCATAATGGAATGTTACATTATGACATCATAATGGAATTTTGCATTATGACATCATAATGGAATGTTACATTATGACATCATAATAGAATTTTGCATTATGACATCATAATGGAATGTTGCATTATGACATCATAATGGAATGTTACATTATGACATCATAATGGAATTTTGCATTATGACATCATAATGGAATGTTACATTATGACATCATAATGGAATTTTGCATTATGACATCATAATGGAATGTTACATTATGACATCATAATGGAATTTTGCATTATGACATCATAATGGAATGTTGCATTATGACATCATAATGGAATTTTGCATTATGACATCATAATGGAATTTTGCATTATGACATCATAATGGAATTTTGCATTATGACATCATAATGGAATGTTACATTATGACATCATAATGGAATTTTGCATTTTGACATCATAATGGAATTTTGCATTATGACATCATAATGGAATCTTGCATTATGACATCATAATGGAATTTTGCATTATGACATCATAATGGAATGTTACATTATGACATCATAATGGAATTTTGCATTTTGACATCATAATGGAATTTTGCATTATGACATCATAGTGGAATCTTGCATTATGACATCATAATGGAATTTTGCATTGTGACATCATAATGGAATTTTGCATTGTGACATCATAATGGAATGTTACATTATGACATCATAATGGCATTTTGCATTATGACATCATAATGGAATTTTGCATTATGACATCATAATGGAATGTTACATTATGACATAATAATGGAATTTTGCATTATGACATCATAATGGGATTTTACATTATGACATCATAATGGAATTTTGCATTATGACATCATAATGGAATTTTGCATTATGACATCATAATGGAATGTTGCATTATGACATCATAATGGAATTTTGCATTATGACATCATAATGGAATGTTACATTATGACATCATAATGGAATTTTGCATTATGACATCATAATGGGATTTTACATTATGACATCATAATGGAATTTTGCATTATGACATCATAATGGAATTTTGCATTATGACATCATAATGGAATTTTACATTACGACATCATAATGGAATTTTACATTATGACATCATAATGGAATTTTGCATTATGACATCATAATGGAATTTTGCATTATGACATCATAATGGAATGTTTCATTATGACATCATCATGGAATTTTGCATTGTGACATCATAATGGAATGTTACATTATGACATCATAATGGCATTTTGCATTATGACATCATAATGGAATTTTGCATTATGACATCATAATGGAATGTTACATTATGACATAATAATGGAATTTTGCATTATGACATCATAATGGGATTTTACATTATGACATCATAATGGAATTTTGCATTATGACATCATAATGGAATTTTGCATTATGACATCATAATGGAATGTTGCATTATGACATCATAATGGAATTTTGCATTATGACATCATAATGGAATGTTACATTATGACATCATAATGGAATTTTGCATTATGACATCATAATGGGATTTTACATTATGACATCATAATGGAATTTTGCATTATGACATCATAATGGAATTTTGCATTATGACATCATAATGGAATTTTACATTACGACATCATAATGGAATTTTACATTATGACATCATAATGGAATTTTGCATTATGACATCATAATGGAATTTTACATTATGACATCATAATGGAATTTTGCATTATGACATCATAATGGAATTTTTGCATTATGACATCATAATGGAATTTTGCATTATGACATCATAATGGAATTTTACATTATGATGTCATAATGGAATTTTGCATTATGACATCATAATGGAATTCTATATTATGACATCATAATGGAATTTTACATTATGACATCATAATGGAATTTTGCATTATGACATCATAATGGAATTTTTGCATTATGACATCATAATGGAATTTTGCATTATGACATCATAATGGAATTCTATATTATGACATCATAATGGAATTTTGCATTATGACATCATAATGGAATTTTGCATTATGACATCATAATGGAATGTTACATTATGACATCATAATGGAATTTTGCATTATGACATCATAATGGAATGTTGCATTATGACATCATAATGGAATTTTGCATTATGACATCATTATGGAATTTTACATTATGACATCATAATGGAATGTTACATTATGACATCATAATGGAATTTTGCATTATGACATCATAATGGAATTTTGCATTATGACATCATAATGGAATGTTGCATTATGACATCATAATGGAATTTTGCATTATGACATCATAATGGAATGTTACATTATGACATCATAATGGAATTTTGCATTATGACATCATAATGGGATTTTACATTATGACATCATAATGGAATTTTGCATTATGACATCATAATGGAATTTTACATTACGACATCATAATGGAATTTTACATTATGACATCATAATGGAATTTTGCATTATGACATCATAATGGAATTTTGCATTATGACATCATAATGGAATGTTTCATTATGACATCATCATGGAATTTTGCATTATGACATCATAATGGAATTTTACATTATGACATCATAATGGAATTTTGCATTATGACATCATAATGGAATTTTTCATTATGACATCATAATGGAATTTTACATTATGACATCATAATGGAATGTTACATTGTGACATCATAATGGAATTTTTCATTATGACATCATAATGGAATTTAATATTATGACATCATAATGGAATTTTTCATTATGACATCATAATGGAATTTTGCATTATGACATCATAATGGGATTTTACATTATGACATCATAATGGAATTTTGCATTATGACATCATAATGGAATTTTACATTATGACATCATAATGGAATTTTACATTATGACATCATAATGGAATTTTGCATTATGACATCATAATGGAATGTTACATTATGACATCATAATGGAATTTTGCATTATGACATCATAATGGAATTTTTCATTATGACATCATAATGGAATGTTACATTATGACATCATAATGGAATTTTGCATTATGACATCATAATGGGATTTTGCATTATGACATAATAATGGAATTTTGCATTATGACATCCTAATGGAATGTTACATTATGACATCATAATAAAATTTTGCATTATGACATCATAATGGAATTTTGCATTATGACATCATAATGGAATGTTGCATTATGACATCATAATAGAATTTTGCATTATGACATCATAATGGAATTTTACATTATGACATCATAATGGAATTTTGCATTATGACATCATAATGGAATTTACATTATGACATCATAATGGGATTTTACATTATGACATCATAATGGAATTTTGCATTATGACATCATAATGGAATTTTGCATTATGACATCATAATGGAATGTTACATTATGACATCATAATGGAATTTTGCATTATGACATCATAATGGAATGTTACATTATGACATCATAAAAGAATTTTGCATTATGACATCATAATGGAATTTACATTATGACATCATAATGGAATTTTACATTATGACATCATAATGGAATTTTGCATTATGACATCATAATGGAATGTTACATTATGACATCATAATGGAATTTTGCATTATGACATCATAATGGAATGTTACATTATGACATCATAATGGCATTTTGCATTATGACATCATAATGGAATTTTGCACTATGACATCATAATAGGATTTTACATTATGACATCATAATGGAATTTTGCATTATGACATCATAATGGAATTTTGCATTATGACATCATAATGGAATTTTGCATTATGACATCATAATGGAATTTTGCATTATGACATCATAATGGAATTTTACATTATGACATCATAATGGAATTTTGCATTATGACATCATAATGGAATTTTGCATTATGACATCATAATGGAATGTTACATTATGACATCATAATGGAATTTTGCATTATGACATCATAATGGAATGTTACATTATGACATCATAATAGAATTTTGCATTATGACATCATAATGGAATGAAGCATTATGACATCATAATGGAATGTTACATTATGACATCATAATGGAATTTTGCATTATGACATCATAATGGAATGTTACATTATGACATCATAATGGAATTTTGCATTATGACATCATAATGGAATGTTACATTATGACATCATAATGGAATTTTGCATTATGACATCATAATGGAATGTTGCATTATGACATCATAATGGAATTTTGCATTATGACATCATAATGGAATTTTGCATTATGACATCATAATGGAATTTTGCATTATGACATCATAATGGAATGTTACATTATGACATCATAATGGAATTTTGCATTTTGACATCATAATGGAATTTTGCATTATGACATCATAATGGAATCTTGCATTATGACATCATAATGGAATTTTGCATTATGACATCATAATGGAATGTTACATTATGACATCATAATGGAATTTTGCATTTTGACATCATAATGGAATTTTGCATTATGACATCATAGTGGAATCTTGCATTATGACATCATAATGGAATTTTGCATTGTGACATCATAATGGAATTTTGCATTGTGACATCATAATGGAATGTTACATTATGACATCATAATGGCATTTTGCATTATGACATCATAATGGAATTTTGCATTATGACATCATAATGGAATGTTACATTATGACATAATAATGGAATTTTGCATTATGACATCATAATGGGATTTTACATTATGACATCATAATGGAATTTTGCATTATGACATCATAATGGAATTTTGCATTATGACATCATAATGGAATGTTGCATTATGACATCATAATGGAATTTTGCATTATGACATCATAATGGAATGTTACATTATGACATCATAATGGAATTTTGCATTATGACATCATAATGGGATTTTACATTATGACATCATAATGGAATTTTGCATTATGACATCATAATGGAATTTTGCATTATGACATCATAATGGAATTTTACATTACGACATCATAATGGAATTTTACATTATGACATCATAATGGAATTTTGCATTATGACATCATAATGGAATTTTGCATTATGACATCATAATGGAATGTTTCATTATGACATCATCATGGAATTTTGCATTGTGACATCATAATGGAATGTTACATTATGACATCATAATGGCATTTTGCATTATGACATCATAATGGAATTTTGCATTATGACATCATAATGGAATGTTACATTATGACATAATAATGGAATTTTGCATTATGACATCATAATGGGATTTTACATTATGACATCATAATGGAATTTTGCATTATGACATCATAATGGAATTTTGCATTATGACATCATAATGGAATGTTGCATTATGACATCATAATGGAATTTTGCATTATGACATCATAATGGAATGTTACATTATGACATCATAATGGAATTTTGCATTATGACATCATAATGGGATTTTACATTATGACATCATAATGGAATTTTGCATTATGACATCATAATGGAATTTTGCATTATGACATCATAATGGAATTTTACATTACGACATCATAATGGAATTTTACATTATGACATCATAATGGAATTTTGCATTATGACATCATAATGGAATTTTGCATTATGACATCATAATGGAATGTTTCATTATGACATCATCATGGAATTTTGCATTGTGACATCATAATGGAATGTTACATTATGACATCATAATGGCATTTTGCATTATGACATCATAATGGAATTTTGCATTATGACATCATAATGGAATGTTACATTATGACATAATAATGGAATTTTGCATTATGACATCATAATGGGATTTTACATTATGACATCATAATGGAATTTTGCATTATGACATCATAATGGAATTTTGCATTATGACATCATAATGGAATGTTGCATTATGACATCATAATGGAATTTTGCATTATGACATCATAATGGAATGTTACATTATGACATCATAATGTAATTTTGCATTATGACATCATAATGGGATTTTACATTATGACATCATAATGGGATTTTACATTATGACATCATAATGGAATTTTGCATTATGACATCATAATGGAATTTTACATTACGACATCATAATGGAATTTTACATTATGACATCATAATGGAATTTTGCATTATGACATCATAATGGAATTTTGCATTATGACATCATAATGGAATGTTTCATTATGACATCATCATGGAATTTTGCATTATGACATCATAATGGAATTTTACATTATGACATCATAATGGAATTTTGCATTATGACATCATAATGGAATTTTTCATTATGACATCATAATGGAATTTTACATTATGACATCATAATGGAATGTTACATTGTGACATCATAATGGAATTTTTCATTATGACATCATAATGGAATTTAATATTATGACATCATAATGGAATTTTTCATTATGACATCATAATGGAATTTTGCATTATGACATCATAATGGAATTTTGCATTATGACATCATAATGGAATGTTACATTATGACATCATAATAGAATTTTGCATTATGACATCATAATGGAATTTACATTATGACATCATAATGGAATTTTACATTATGACATCATAATGGAATTTTGCATTATGACATCATAATGGAATGTTACATTATGACATCATAATGGAATTTTGCATTAGGACATCATAATGGAATGTTACATTATGACATCATAATGGAATTTTGCATTAGGACATCATAATGGAATGTTACATTATGACATCATAATGGATTTTTTTATTATGACATCATAATGGAATTTTGCATTATGACATCATAATGGAATTTTGCATTATGACATCATAATGGAATTTTGCATTATGACATCATAATGGAATGTTACATTATGACATCATAATGGCATTTTCATTATGACATCATAATGGAATTTTGCATTATGACATCATAATGGAATGTTACATTATGACATCATAATGGAATTTTGCATTATGACATCATATTGGAATTTTACATTATGACATCATAATGGAATTTTGCATTATGACATCATAATGGAATTTTGCATTATGACATCATAATGGAATTTTGCATTATGACATCATAATGGAATGTTGCATTATGACATCATAATGGAATTTTGCATTATGACATCATAATGGAATGTTACATTATGACATCATAATGGAATTTTGCATTATGACATCATAATGGGATTTTACATTATGATATCATAATGGAATTTTGCATTATGACATCATAATGGAATTTTTCATTATGACATCATAATGGAATTTTACATTATGACATCATAATGGAACTTTGCATTGTGATATCATAATGGAATTTTGCATTATGACATCATAATGGAATGATACATTATGACATCATAATGGAATTTTGCATTATGACATCATAATGGAATTTTACAGTATGACATCATAATGGAATTTTGCATTATGACATCATAATGGAATTTTTAATTATGACATCATAATGGAATTTTACATTATGACATCATAATGGAATTTTTCATTATGACATCATAATGGATTTTACATTATGACATCATAATGGAACTTTGCATTATGACATCATAATAGAATTTTGCATTAAGACATCATAATGGAATGATACATTATGACATCATAATGGAATTTTTCATTATGACATCATAATGGGATTTTACATTATGACATCATAATGAAATTTTGTATTATGACATCATAATGGAATTTTACATTATGACATCATAATGGAATTTTACATTATGACATCATAATGGAATTTTGCATTATGACATCATAATGGAATTTTGCATTATGACATCATAATGGAATGTTACATTATGACATCATAATGGAATTTTGCATTGTGACATCATAATGGAATTTTGCATTATGACATCATAATGGAATTTTGCATTATGACATCATAATGGAATTTTGCATTGTGACATCATAATGGAATGTTACATTATGACATCATAATGGCATTTTGCATTATGACATCATAATGGAATTTTGCATTATGACATCATAATGGAATGTTACATTATGACATCATAATGGAATTTTGCATTATGAAAACATCATAATGGGATTTTACATTATGACATCATAATGGAATTTTGCATTATGACATCATAATGGAATTTTGCATTATGACATCATAATGGAATGTTGCATTATGACATCATAATGGAATTTTGCATTATGACATCATAATGGAATGTTACATTATGACATCATAATGGAATTTTGCATTATGACATCATAATGGGATTTTACATTATGACATCATAATGGAATTTTGCATTATGACATCATAATGGAATTTTACATTATGACATCATAATGGAATTTTGCATTATGACATCATAATGGAATTTTTCATTATGACATCATAATGGAATTTTACATTATGACATCATAATGGAACTTTGCATTATGATATCATAATGGAATTTTGCATTATGACATCATAATGGAATGATACATTATGACATCATAATGGAATTTTGCATTATGACATCATAATGGAATTTTACAGTATGACATCATAATGGAATTTTGCATTATGACATCATAATGGAATTTTTAATTATGACATCATAATGGAATTTTACATTATGACATCATAATGGAATTTTTCATTATGACATCATAATGGATTTTACATTATGACATCATAATGGAACTTTGCATTATGACATCATAATGGAATTTTGCATTAAGACATCATAATGGAATGATACATTATGACATCATAATGGAATTTTTCATTAAGACATCATAATGGGATTTTACATTATGACATCATAATGGAATTTTGTATTATGACATCATAATGGAATTTTACATTATGACATCATAATGGAATGTTACATTATGACATCATAATGGAATTTTTTATTATGACATCATAATGGAATTTTGCATTATGACATCATAATGGAATTTTGCATTATGACATCATAATGGATTTTTGCATTATGACATCATAATGGAATGTTACATTATGACATCATAATGGAATTTTGCATTATGACATCATAATGGAATGTTACATTGTGACATCATAATGGAATTTTGCATTATGACATCATAATGGAATGTTACATTATGACATCATAATGGAATTTTGCATTATGACATCATAATGGAATGTTACATTATGACATCATAATAGAATTTTGCATTATGACATCATAATGGAATGTTGCATTATGACATCATAATGGAATGTTACATTATGACATCATAATGGAATTTTGCATTATGACATCATAATGGAATGTTACATTATGACATCATAATGGAATTTTGCATTATGACATCATAATGGAATGTTGCATTATGACATCATAATGGAATTTTGCATTATGACATCATAATGGAATGTTGCATTATGATGTCATAATGGAATTTTGCATTATGACATCATAATGGAATTTTACATTATGACATCATAATGGAATTTTGCATTATGACATCATAATGGAATTTTGCATTATGACATCATAATGGAATTTTACATTATGACATCATAATGGAATTTTGCATTATGACATCATAATGGAATGTTACATTATGACATCATAATGGAATTTTGCATTATGACATCATAATGGAATGTTACATTATGACATCATAATAGAATTTTGCATTATGACATCATAATGGAATGTTGCATTATGACATCATAATGGAATGTTACATTATGACATCATAATGGAATTTTGCATTATGACATCATAATGGAATGTTACATTATGACATCATAATGGAATTTTGCATTATGACATCATAATGGAATGTTGCATTATGACATCATAATGGAATTTTGCATTATGACATCATAATGGAATGTTGCATTATGACATCATAATGGAATTTTACATTATGACATCATAATGGAATTTTGCATTATGACATCATAATGGAATTTTGCATTATGACATCATAATGGAATTTTGCATTATGACATCATAATGGAATTTTGCATTATGACATCATAATGGAATTTTGCATTATGACATCATAATGGAATTTTGCATTATGACATCATAATGGAATGTTACATTATGACATCATAATGGAATTTTGCATTATGACATCATAATGGAATGTTACATTATGACATCATAATGGAATTTTGCATTATGACATCATAATGGAATGTTACATTATGACATCATAATGGAATTTTACATTATGACATCATAATGGAATTTTGCATTATGACATCATAATGGAATTTTGCATTATGACATCATAATGGAATGTTACATTATGACATCATAATGGAATTTTGCATTATGACATCATAATGGAATGTTACATTATGACATCATAATGGAATGTTACATTATGACATCATAATGGAATTTTGCATTATGACATCATAATGGAATTTTGCATTATGACATCATAATGGAATGTTACATTATGACGTCATAATGGCATTTTGCATTATGGCATCATAATGGAATTTTGCATTAAGACATCATAATGGAATGTTACATTATGACATCATAATAAAATTTTGCATTATGACATCATAATGGAATGATACATTATGACATCATAATGGAATTTTTCATTATGACATCATAATGGGTTTTTGCATTATGACATCATAATGGAATTTTGCATTATGACATCATAATGGAATTTTACATTATGACATCATAATGGAATTTTACATTATGACATCATAATGGAATTTTGCATTATGACATCATAATGGAATTTTGCATTATGACATCATAATGGAATGTTACATTATGACATCATAATGGAATTTTTTATTATGACATCATAATGGAATTTTGCATTATGACATCATAATGGAATTTTGCATTATGACATCATAATGGAATGTTACATTATGACGTCATAATGGCATTTTGCATTATGACATCATAATGGAATTTTGCATTATGACATCATAATGGAATGTTACATTATGATGTCATAATGGAATTTTGCATTATGACATCATAATGGAATTTTACATTATGACATCATAATGGAATTTTGCATTATGACATCATAATGGAATTTTGCATTATGACATCATAATGGAATTTTACATTATGACATCATAATGGAATTTTGCATTATGACATCATAATGGAATTTTGCATTATGACATCATAATGGAATTTTGCATTATGACATCATAATGGAATTTTGCATTATGACATCATAATGGAATGTTACATTATGACATCATAATGGAATTTTTTATTATGACATCATAATGGAATTTTGCATTATGACATCATAATGGATTTTTGCATTATGACATCATAATGGAATGTTACATTATGACATCATAATGGAATTTTGCATTATGACATCATAATGGAATGTTACATTATGACATCATAATGGAATTTTGCATTATGACATCATAATGGAATGTTACATTATGACATCATAATGGAATTTTGCATTATGACATCATAATGGAATGTTACATTATGACATCATAATAGAATTTTGCATTATGACATCATAATGGAATGTTGCATTATGACATCATAATGGAATGTTACATTATGACATCATAATGGAATTTTGCATTATGACATCATAATGGAATGTTACATTATGACATCATAATGGAATTTTGCATTATGACATCATAATGGAATGTTGCATTATGACATCATAATGGAATTTTGCATTATGACATCATAATGGAATGTTGCATTATGACATCATAATGGAATTTTACATTATGACATCATAATGGAATTTTGCATTATGACATCATAATGGAATTTTGCATTATGACATCATAATGGAATTTTGCATTATGACATCATAATGGAATTTTGCATTATGACATCATAATGGAATTTTGCATTATGACATCATAATGGAATTTTGCATTATGACATCATAATGGAATGTTACATTATGACATCATAATGGAATTTTGCATTATGACATCATAATGGAATGTTGCATTATGACATCATAATGGAATTTTGCATTATGACATCATAATGGAATTTTGCATTATGACATCATAATGGAATGTTACATTATGACGTAATAATGGCATTTTGCATTATGACATCATAATGGAATTTTGCATTAAGACATCATAATGGAATGTTACATTATGACATCATAATAAAATTTTGCATTATGACATCATAATGGAATGATACATTATGACATCATAATGGGATTTTACATTATGACATCATAATGGAATTTTGCATTATGACATCATAATGGAATTTTGCATTATGACATCATAATGGAATTTTGCATTATGACATCATAATGGAATTTTGCATTATGACATCATAATGGAATGTTACATTATGACATCATAATGGAATTTTTTATTATGACATCATAATGGAATTTTGCATTATGACATCATAATGGAATTTTGCATTATGACATCATAATGGATTTTTGCATTATGACATCATAATGGAATGTTACATTATGACATCATAATGGAATTTTGCATTATGACATCATAATGGAATGTTACATTATGACATCATAATGGAATTTTGCATTATGACATCATAATGGAATGTTACATTATGACATCATAATGGAATTTTGCATTATGACATCATAATGGAATGTTACATTATGACATCATAATAGAATTTTGCATTATGACATCATAATGGAATGTTGCATTATGACATCATAATGGAATGTTACATTATGACATCATAATGGAATTTTGCATTATGACATCATAATGGAATGTTACATTATGACATCATAATGGAATTTTGCATTATGACATCATAATGGAATGTTGCATTATGACATCATAATGGAATTTTGCATTATGACATCATAATGGAATGTTGCATTATGACATCATAATGGAATTTTACATTATGACATCATAATGGAATTTTGCATCATGACATCATAATGGAATGTTACATTATGACGTCATAATGGCATTTTGCATTATGACATCATAATGGAATTTTGCATTATGACATCATAATGGAATGTTACATTATGATGTCATAATGGAATTTTGCATTATGACATCATAATGGAATTTTGCATTATGACATCATAATGGAATTTTGCATTATGACATCATAATGGAATTTTACATTATGACATCATAATGGAATTTTGCATTATGACATCATAATGGAATTTTGCATTATGACATCATAATGGAATGTTACATTATGACATCATAATGGAATTTTGCATTATGACATCATAATGGAATGTTACATTATGACATCATAATAGAATTTTGCATTATGACATCATAATGGAATTTACATTATGACATCATAATGGAATTTTACATTATGACATCATAATGGAATGTTACATTATGACATCATAATGGAATTTTGCATTATGACATCATAATGGAATGTTACATTATGACATCATAATGGCATTTTGCATTATGACATCATAATGGAATTTTGCATTATGACATCATAATGGAATGTTACATTATGACATCATAATGGAATTTTGCATTATGACATCATAATGGGATTTTACATTATGACATCATAATGGAATTTTGCATTATGACATCATAATGGAATTTTGCATTATGACATCATAATGGAATGTTACATTATGACATCATAATGGAATTTTGCATTATGACATCATAATGGAATGTTACATTATGACATCATAATGGAATTTTGCATTATGACATCATAATGGAGTTTTGCATTATGACATCATAATGGAGTTTTGCATTATGACATCATAATGGAATTTTACATTATGACATCATAATGGAATTTTGCATTATGACATCATAATGGAATTTTGCATTATGACATCATAATGGAATGTTACATTATGACATCATAATGGAATTTTTTATTATGACATCATAATGGAATTTTGCATTATGACATCATAATGGAATTTTGCATTATGACATCATAATGGAATGTTACATTATGACGTCATAATGGCATTTTGCATTATGACATCATAATGGAATTTTGCATTATGACATCATAATGGAATGTTACATTATGATGTCATAATGGAATTTTGCATTATGACATCATAATGGAATTTTACATTATGACATCATAATGGAATTTTGCATTATGACATCATAATGGAATTTTGCATTATGACATCATAATGGAATTTTACATTATGACATCATAATGGAATTTTGCATTATGACATCATAATGGAATTTTGCATTATGACATCATAATGGAATGTTACATTATGACATCATAATAGAATTTTGCATTATGACATCATAATGGAATTTACATTATGACATCATAATGGAATTTTACATTATGACATCATAATGGAATTTTGCATTATGACATCATAATGGAATGTTACATTATGACATCATAATGGAATTTTGCATTATGACATCATAATGGAATGTTACATTATGACATCATAATGGAATTTTGCATTATGACATCATAATGGAATTTTGCATTATGACATCATAATGGAATTTTGCATTATGACATCATAATGGAATTTTACATTATGACATCATAATGGAATTTTGCATTATGACATCATAATGGAATGTTACATTATGACATCATAATGGAATTTTGCATTATGACATCATAATGGAATGTTACATTATGACATCATAATGGAATTTTGCATTATGACATCATAATGGAATGTTACATTATGACATCATAATGGCATTTTGCATTATGACATCATAATGGAATTTTGCATTATGACATCATAATGGAATGTTACATTATGACATCATAATGGAATTTTGCATTATGACATCATAATGGGATTTTACATTATGACATCATAATGGAATTTTGCATTATGACATCATAATGGAATTTTGCATTATGACATCATAATGGAATTTTGCATTATGACATCATAATGGAATTTTGCATTATGACATCATAATGGAATTTTACATTATGACATCATAATGGAATTTTGCATTATGACATCATAATGGAATGTTACATTATGACATCATAATAGAATTTTGCATTATGACATCATAATGGAATGTTGCATTATGACATCATAATGGAATGTTACATTATGACATCATAATGGAATTTTGCATTATGACATCATAATGGAATGTTACATTATGACATCATAATGGAATTTTGCATTATGACATCATAATGGAATGTTGCATTATGACATCATAATGGAATTTTGCATTATGACATCATAATGGAATGTTGCATTATGACATCATAATGGAATTTTACATTATGACATCATAATGGAATTTTGCATTATGACATCATAATGGAATTTTGCATTATGACATCATAATGGAATTTTGCATTATGACATCATAATGGAATTTTGCATTATGACATCATAATGGAATTTTGCATTATGACATCATAATGGAATGTTACATTATGACATCATAATGGAATTTTGCATTATGACATCATAATGGAATGTTGCATTATGACATCATAATGGAATTTTGCATTATGACATCATAATGGAATTTTGCATTATGACATCATAATGGAATGTTACATTATGACGTAATAATGGCATTTTGCATTATGACATCATAATGGAATTTTGCATTAAGACATCAAAATGGAATGTTACATTATGACATCATAATAAAATTTTGCATTATGACATCATAATGGAATGATACATTATGACATCATAATGGAATTTTTCATTATGACATCATAATGGGATTTTACATTATGACATCATAATGGAATTTTGCATTATGACATCATAATGGAATTTTACATTATGACATCATAATGGAATTTTACATTATGACATCATAATGGAATTTTGCATTATGACATCATAATGCAATTTTGCATTATGACATCATAATGGAATGTTACATTATGACATCATAATGGAATTTTTTATTATGACATCATAATGGAATTTTGCATTATGACATCATAATGGAATTTTGCATTATGACATCATAATGGAATTTTGCATTATGACATCATAATGGAATTTTGCATCATGACATCATAATGGAATGTTACATTATGACGTCATAATGGCATTTTGCATTATGACATCATAATGGAATTTTTCATTATGACATCATAATGGAATGTTACATTATGATGTCATAATGGAATTTTGCATTATGACATCATAATGGAATTTTACATTATGACATCATAATGGAATTTTGCATTATGACATCATAATGGAATTTTGCATTATGACATCATAATGGAATTTTACATTATGACATCATAATGGAATTTTGCATTATGACATCATAATGGAATTTTGCATTATGACATCATAATGGAATGTTACATTATGACATCATAATGGAATTTTGCATTATGACATCATAATGGAATTTTGCATTATGACATCATAATGGAATGTTACATTATGATGTCATAATGGAATTTTGCATTATGACATCATAATGGAATTTTGCATTATGACATCATAATGGAATTTTGCATTATGACATCATAATGGAATTTTACATTATGACATCATAATGGAATTTTGCATTATGACATCATAATGGAATTTTGCATTATGACATCATAATGGAATGTTACATTATGACATCATAATGGAATTTTGCATTATGACATCATAATGGAATGTTACATTATGACATCATAATAGAATTTTGCATTATGACATCATAATGGAATTTACATTATGACATCATAATGGAATTTTACATTATGACATCATAATGGAATGTTACATTATGACATCATAATGGAATTTTGCATTATGACATCATAATGGAATGTTACATTATGACATCATAATGGCATTTTGCATTATGACATCATAATGGAATTTTGCATTATGACATCATAATGGAATGTTACATTATGACATCATAATGGAATTTTGCATTATGACATCATAATGGGATTTTACATTATGACATCATAATGGAATTTTGCATTATGACATCATAATGGAATTTTGCATTATGACATCATAATGGAATGTTACATTATGACATCATAATGGAATTTTGCATTATGACATCATAATGGAATGTTACATTATGACATCATAATGGAATTTTGCATTATGACATCATAATGGAGTTTTGCATTATGACATCATAATGGAGTTTTGCATTATGACATCATAATGGAATTTTACATTATGACATCATAATGGAATTTTGCATTATGACATCATAATGGAATTTTGCATTATGACATCATAATGGAATGTTACATTATGACATCATAATGGAATTTTTTATTATGACATCATAATGGAATTTTGCATTATGACGTCATAATGGAATTTTGCATTATGACATCATAATGGAATGTTACATTATGACGTCATAATGGCATTTTGCATTATGACATCATAATGGAATTTTGCATTATGACATCATAATGGAATGTTACATTATGATGTCATAATGGAATTTTGCATTATGACATCATAATGGAATTTTACATTATGACATCATAATGGAATTTTGCATTATGACATCATAATGGAATTTTGCATTATGACATCATAATGGAATTTTACATTATGACATCATAATGGAATTTTGCATTATGACATCATAATGGAATTTTGCATTATGACATCATAATGGAATGTTACATTATGACATCATAATAGAATTTTGCATTATGACATCATAATGGAATTTACATTATGACATCATAATGGAATTTTACATTATGACATCATAATGGAATTTTGCATTATGACATCATAATGGAATGTTACATTATGACATCATAATGGAATTTTGCATTATGACATCATAATGGAATGTTACATTATGACATCATAATGGAATTTTGCATTATGACATCATAATGGAATTTTGCATTATGACATCATAATGGAATTTTGCATTATGACATCATAATGGAATTTTACATTATGACATCATAATGGAATTTTGCATTATGACATCATAATGGAATGTTACATTATGACATCATAATGGAATTTTGCATTATGACATCATAATGGAATGTTACATTATGACATCATAATGGAATTTTGCATTATGACATCATAATGGAATGTTACATTATGACATCATAATGGCATTTTGCATTATGACATCATAATGGAATTTTGCATTATGACATCATAATGGAATGTTACATTATGACATCATAATGGAATTTTGCATTATGACATCATAATGGGATTTTACATTATGACATCATAATGGAATTTTGCATTATGACATCATAATGGAATTTTGCATTATGACATCATAATGGAATTTTGCATTATGACATCATAATGGAATTTTGCATTATGACATCATAATGGAATTTTACATTATGACATCATAATGGAATTTTGCATTATGACATCATAATGGAATTTTGCATTATGACATCATAATGGAATGTTGCATTATGACATCATAATGGAATGTTACATTATGACATCATAATGGAATTTTGCATTATGACATCATAATGGAATGTTACATTATGACATCATAATAGAATTTTGCATTATGACATCATAATGGAATGTTGCATTATGACATCATAATGGAATGTTACATTATGACATCATAATGGAATTTTGCATTATGACATCATAATGGAATGTTACATTATGACATCATAATGGAATTTTGCATTATGACATCATAATGGAATGTTGCATTATGACATCATAATGGAATTTTGCATTATGACATCATAATGGAATGTTGCATTATGACAGCATAATGGAATTTTACATTATGACATCATAATGGAATTTTGCATTATGACATCATAATGGAATTTTGCATTATGACATCATAATGGAATTTTGCATTATGACATCATAATGGAATTTTGCATTATGACATCATAATGGAATTTTGCATTATGACATCATAATGGAATGTTACATTATGACATCATAATGGAATTTTGCATTATGACATCATAATGGAATGTTGCATTATGACATCATAATGGAATTTTGCATTATGACATCATAATGGAATTTTGCATTATGACATCATAATGGAATGTTACATTATGACGTAATAATGGCATTTTGCATTATGACATCATAATGGAATTTTGCATTAAGACATCAAAATGGAATGTTACATTATGACATCATAATAAAATTTTGCATTATGACATCATAATGGAATGATACATTATGACATCATAATGGAATTTTTCATTATGACATCATAATGGGATTTTACATTATGACATCATAATGGAATTTTGCATTATGACATCATAATGGAATTTTACATTATGACATCATAATGGAATTTTACATTATGACATCATAATGGAATTTTGCATTATGACATCATAATGCAATTTTGCATTATGACATCATAATGGAATGTTACATTATGACATCATAATGGAATTTTTTATTATGACATCATAATGGAATTTTGCATTATGACATCATAATGGAATTTTGCATTATGACATCATAATGGAATTTTGCATTATGACATCATAATGGAATTTTGCATCATGACATCATAATGGAATGTTACATTATGACGTCATAATGGCATTTTGCATTATGACATCATAATGGAATTTTTCATTATGACATCATAATGGAATGTTACATTATGATGTCATAATGGAATTTTGCATTATGACATCATAATGGAATTTTACATTATGACATCATAATGGAATTTTGCATTATGACATCATAATGGAATTTTGCATTATGACATCATAATGGAATTTTACATTATGACATCATAATGGAATTTTGCATTATGACATCATAATGGAATTTTGCATTATGACATCATAATGGAATGTTACATTATGACATCATAATGGAATTTTGCATTATGACATCATAATGGAATGTTACATTATGACATCATAATAGAATTTTGCATTATGACATCATAATGGAATTTACATTATGACATCATAATGGAATTTTACATTATGACATCATAATGGAATTTTGCATTATGACATCATAATGGAATTTTGCATTATGACATCATAATGGAATGTTACATTATGCCATCATAATGGAATTTTGCATTATGACATCATAATGGGATTTTACATTATGACATCATAATGGAATTTTGCATTATGACATCATAATGGAATTTTGCATTATGACATCATAATGGAATGTTACATTATGACATCATAATGGAATTTTGCATTATGACATCATAATGGAATGTTACATTATGACATCATAATGGAATTTTGCATTATGACATCATAATGGAATGTTACATTATGACATCATAATGGAGTTTTGCATTATGACATCATAATGGAATTTTACATTATGACATCATAATGGAATTTTGCATTATGACATCATAATGGAATTTTGCATTATGACATCATAATGGAATTTTACATTATGACATCATAATGGAATTTTACATTATGACATCATAATGGAATTTTGCATTATGACATCATAATGGAATTTTGCATTATGACATCATAATGCAATGTTACATTATGACATCATAATGGAATTTTTTATTATGACATCATAATGGAATTTTGCATTATGACATCATAATGGAATTTTGCATTATGACATCATAATGGAATGTTACATTATGACGTCATAATGGCATTTTGCATTATGACATCATAATGGAATTTTGCATTATGACATCATAATGGAATGTTACATTATGATGTCATAATGGAATTTTGCATTATGACATCATAATGTAATTTTACATTATGACATCATAATTGAATTTTGCATTATGACATCATAATGGAATTTTGCATTATGACATCATAATGGAATTTTACATTATGACATCATAATGGAATTTTGCATTATGACATCATAATGGAATTTTACATTATGACATCATAATGGAATTTTGCATTATGACATCATAATGGAATTTTACATTATGACATCATAATGGAATGTTGCTTTATGACATCATAATGGAATTTTACATTATGCCATTGTAATGGAATTTTGCATTATGACATCATAATGGAATGTTACATTATGACATCATAATGGAATTTTGCATTATGACATCATAATGGAATGTTGCATTATGACATCATAATGGAATTTTGCATTATGACATCATAATGGAATGTTGCATTATGACATCATAATGGAATTTTACATTATGACATCATAATGGAATTTTGCATTATGACATCATAATGGAATTTTGCATTATGACATCATAATGGAATTTTGCATTATGACATCATAATGGAATTTTACAGTATGACATCATAATGGAATTTTGCATTATGACATCATAATGGAATTTTTAATTATGACATCATAATGGAATTTTACATTATGACATCATAATGGAATTTTGCATCATGACATCATAATGGAATTTTTCATTATGACATCATAATGGAATTTTACATTATGACATCATAATGGAGCTTTGCATTATGACATCATAATGGAATTTTGCATTATGACATCATAATGGAATGATACATTATGACATCATAATGGAATTTTGCATTATGACATCATAATGCAATGTTACATTATGACATCATAATGGAATGTTACATTATGACGTCATAATGGCATTTTGCATTATGACATCATAATGGAATTTTGCATTATGACATCATAATGGAATGTTACATTATGATGTCATAATGGAATTTTGCATTATGACATCATAATGTAATTTTACATTATGACATCATAATTGAATTTTGCATTATGACATCATAATGGAATTTTGCATTATGACATCATAATGGAATTTTACATTATGACATCATAATGGAATTTTGCATTATGACATCATAATGGAATTTTGCATTATGACATCATAATGGAATTTTGCATTATGACATCATAATGGAATTTTGCATTATGACATCATAATGGAATGTTACATTATGACATCATAATGGAATTTTTTATTATGACATCATAATGGAATTTTGCATTATGACATCATAATGGAATGTTACATTATGACATCATAATGGAATTTTGCATTATGACATCATAATGGAATGTTGCATTATGACATCATAATGGAATTTTGCATTATGACATCATAATGGAATTTTGCATTATGACATCATAATGGAATGTTACATTATGACGTAATAATGGCATTTTGCATTATGACATCATAATGGAATTTTGCATTAAGACATCAAAATGGAATGTTACATTATGACATCATAATAAAATTTTGCATTATGACATCATAATGGAATGATACATTATGACATCATAATGGAATTTTTCATTATGACATCATAATGGGATTTTACATTATGACATCATAATGGAATTTTGCATTATGACATCATAATGGAATTTTACATTATGACATCATAATGGAATTTTACATTATGACATCATAATGGAATTTTGCATTATGACATCATAATGCAATTTTGCATTATGACATCATAATGGAATGTTACATTATGACATCATAATGGAATTTTTTATTATGACATCATAATGGAATTTTGCATTATGACATCATAATGGAATTTTGCATTATGACATCATAATGGAATTTTGCATTATGACATCATAATGGAATTTTGCATCATGACATCATAATGGAATGTTACATTATGACGTCATAATGGCATTTTGCATTATGACATCATAATGGAATTTTTCATTATGACATCATAATGGAATGTTACATTATGATGTCATAATGGAATTTTGCATTATGACATCATAATGGAATTTTACATTATGACATCATAATGGAATTTTGCATTATGACATCATAATGGAATTTTGCATTATGACATCATAATGGAATTTTACATTATGACATCATAATGGAATTTTGCATTATGACATCATAATGGAATTTTGCATTATGACATCATAATGGAATGTTACATTATGACATCATAATGGAATTTTGCATTATGACATCATAATGGAATGTTACATTATGACATCATAATAGAATTTTGCATTATGACATCATAATGGAATTTACATTATGACATCATAATGGAATTTTACATTATGACATCATAATGGAATTTTGCATTATGACATCATAATGGAATTTTGCATTATGACATCATAATGGAATGTTACATTATGCCATCATAATGGAATTTTGCATTATGACATCATAATGGGATTTTACATTATGACATCATAATGGAATTTTGCATTATGACATCATAATGGAATTTTGCATTATGACATCATAATGGAATGTTACATTATGACATCATAATGGAATTTTGCATTATGACATCATAATGGAATGTTACATTATGACATCATAATGGAATTTTGCATTATGACATCATAATGGAATGTTACATTATGACATCATAATGGAGTTTTGCATTATGACATCATAATGGAATTTTACATTATGACATCATAATGGAATTTTGCATTATGACATCATAATGGAATTTTGCATTATGACATCATAATGGAATTTTACATTATGACATCATAATGGAATTTTACATTATGACATCATAATGGAATTTTGCATTATGACATCATAATGGAATTTTGCATTATGACATCATAATGGAATGTTACATTATGACATCATAATGGAATTTTTTATTATGACATCATAATGGAATTTTGCATTATGACATCATAATGGAATTTTGCATTATGACATCATAATGGAATGTTACATTATGACGTCATAATGGCATTTTGCATTATGACATCATAATGGAATTTTGCATTATGACATCATAATGGAATGTTACATTATGACGTCATAATGGAATTTTGCATTATGACATCATAATGGAATGTTACATTATGACATCATAATGGAGTTTTGCATTATGACATCATAATGGAATTTTACATTATGACATCATAATGGAATTTTGCATTATGACATCATAATGGAATTTTGCATTATGACATCATAATGGAATTTTACATTATGACATCATAATGGAATTTTACATTATGACATCATAATGGAATTTTGCATTATGACATCATAATGGAATTTTGCATTATGACATCATAATGCAATGTTACATTATGACATCATAATGGAATTTTTTATTATGACATCATAATGGAATTTTGCATTATGACATCATAATGGAATTTTGCATTATGACATCATAATGGAATGTTACATTATGACGTCATAATGGCATTTTGCATTATGACATCATAATGGAATTTTGCATTATGACATCATAATGGAATGTTACATTATGATGTCATAATGGAATTTTGCATTATGACATCATAATGTAATTTTACATTATGACATCATAATTGAATTTTGCATTATGACATCATAATGGAATTTTGCATTATGACATCATAATGGAATTTTACATTATGACATCATAATGGAATTTTGCATTATGACATCATAATGGAATTTTACATTATGACATCATAATGGAATTTTGCATTATGACATCATAATGGAATTTTACATTATGACATCATAATGGAATGTTGCTTTATGACATCATAATGGAATTTTACATTATGCCATTGTAATGGAATTTTGCATTATGACATCATAATGGAATGTTACATTATGACATCATAATGGAATTTTGCATTATGACATCATAATGGAATGTTGCATTATGACATCATAATGGAATTTTGCATTATGACATCATAATGGAATGTTGCATTATGACATCATAATGGAATTTTACATTATGACATCATAATGGAATTTTGCATTATGACATCATAATGGAATTTTGCATTATGACATCATAATGGAATTTTGCATTATGACATCATAATGGAATTTTACAGTATGACATCATAATGGAATTTTGCATTATGACATCATAATGGAATTTTTAATTATGACATCATAATGGAATTTTACATTATGACATCATAATGGAATTTTGCATCATGACATCATAATGGAATTTTTCATTATGACATCATAATGGAATTTTACATTATGACATCATAATGGAGCTTTGCATTATGACATCATAATGGAATTTTGCATTATGACATCATAATGGAATGATACATTATGACATCATAATGGAATTTTGCATTATGACATCATAATGCAATGTTACATTATGACATCATAATGGAATGTTACATTATGACGTCATAATGGCATTTTGCATTATGACATCATAATGGAATTTTGCATTATGACATC
Source organism: Eleutherodactylus coqui (assembly GCF_035609145.1). Lineage (NCBI taxonomy): Eukaryota > Metazoa > Chordata > Amphibia > Anura > Eleutherodactylidae > Eleutherodactylus > Eleutherodactylus coqui. The sequence goes on from NC_089844.1 coordinate 202,958,496, forward strand.
ATAATGGAATGTTACATTATGATGTCATAATGGAATTTTGCATTATGACATCATAATGTAATTTTACATTATGACATCATAATTGAATTTTGCATTATGACATCATAATGGAATTTTGCATTATGACATCATAATGGAATTTTACATTATGACATCATAATGGAATTTTGCATTATGACATCATAATGGAATTTTGCATTATGACATCATAATGGAATTTTGCATTATGACATCATAATGGAATTTTGCATTATGACATCATAATGGAATGTTACATTATGACATCATAATGGAATTTTTTATTATGACATCATAATGGAATTTTGCATTATGACATCATAATGGAATGTTACATTATGACATCATAATGGAATTTTGCATTATGACATCATAATGGAATGTTGCATTATGACATCATAATGGAATTTTGCATTATGACATCATAATGGAATTTTGCATTATGACATCATAATGGAATGTTACATTATGACGTAATAATGGCATTTTGCATTATGACATCATAATGGAATTTTGCATTAAGACATCAAAATGGAATGTTACATTATGACATCATAATAAAATTTTGCATTATGACATCATAATGGAATGATACATTATGACATCATAATGGAATTTTTCATTATGACATCATAATGGGATTTTACATTATGACATCATAATGGAATTTTGCATTATGACATCATAATGGAATTTTACATTATGACATCATAATGGAATTTTACATTATGACATCATAATGGAATTTTGCATTATGACATCATAATGCAATTTTGCATTATGACATCATAATGGAATGTTACATTATGACATCATAATGGAATTTTTTATTATGACATCATAATGGAATTTTGCATTATGACATCATAATGGAATTTTGCATTATGACATCATAATGGAATTTTGCATTATGACATCATAATGGAATTTTGCATCATGACATCATAATGGAATGTTACATTATGACGTCATAATGGCATTTTGCATTATGACATCATAATGGAATTTTTCATTATGACATCATAATGGAATGTTACATTATGATGTCATAATGGAATTTTGCATTATGACATCATAATGGAATTTTACATTATGACATCATAATGGAATTTTGCATTATGACATCATAATGGAATTTTGCATTATGACATCATAATGGAATTTTACATTATGACATCATAATGGAATTTTGCATTATGACATCATAATGGAATTTTGCATTATGACATCATAATGGAATGTTACATTATGACATCATAATGGAATTTTGCATTATGACATCATAATGGAATGTTACATTATGACATCATAATAGAATTTTGCATTATGACATCATAATGGAATTTACATTATGACATCATAATGGAATTTTACATTATGACATCATAATGGAATTTTGCATTATGACATCATAATGGAATTTTGCATTATGACATCATAATGGAATGTTACATTATGCCATCATAATGGAATTTTGCATTATGACATCATAATGGGATTTTACATTATGACATCATAATGGAATTTTGCATTATGACATCATAATGGAATTTTGCATTATGACATCATAATGGAATGTTACATTATGACATCATAATGGAATTTTGCATTATGACATCATAATGGAATGTTACATTATGACATCATAATGGAATTTTGCATTATGACATCATAATGGAATGTTACATTATGACATCATAATGGAGTTTTGCATTATGACATCATAATGGAATTTTACATTATGACATCATAATGGAATTTTGCATTATGACATCATAATGGAATTTTGCATTATGACATCATAATGGAATTTTACATTATGACATCATAATGGAATTTTACATTATGACATCATAATGGAATTTTGCATTATGACATCATAATGGAATTTTGCATTATGACATCATAATGGAATGTTACATTATGACATCATAATGGAATTTTTTATTATGACATCATAATGGAATTTTGCATTATGACATCATAATGGAATTTTGCATTATGACATCATAATGGAATGTTACATTATGACGTCATAATGGCATTTTGCATTATGACATCATAATGGAATTTTGCATTATGACATCATAATGGAATGTTACATTATGATGTCATAATGGAATTTTGCATTATGACATCATAATGTAATTTTACATTATGACATCATAATTGAATTTTGCATTATGACATCATAATGGAATTTTGCATTATGACATCATAATGGAATTTTACATTATGACATCATAATGGAATTTTGCATTATGACATCATAATGGAATTTTGCATTATGACATCATAATGGAATTTTGCATTATGACATCATAATGGAATTTTGCATTATGACATCATAATGGAATGTTACATTATGACATCATAATGGAATTTTTTATTATGACATCATAATGGAATTTTGCATTATGACATCATAATGGAATTTTGCATTATGACATCATAATGGATTTTTGCATTATGACATCATAATGGAATGTTACATTATGACGTCATAATGGCATTTTGCATTATGACATCATAATGGAATTTTACATTATGACATCATAATGGAATTTTGCATTATGACATCATAATGGAATTTTGCATTATGACATCATAATGGAATGTTACATTATGACGTCATAATGGCATTTTGCATTATGACATCATAATGGAATTTTGCATTATGACATCATAATGGAATGTTACATTATGATGTCATAATGGAATTTTGCATTATGACATCATAATGGCATTTTACATTATGACATCATAATGGAATTTTGCATTATGACATCATAATGGAATTTTGCATTATGACATCATAATGGAATGTTACATTGACATCATAATGGAATTTTACATTATGACATCATAATGGAATTTTGCATTATGACATCATAATGGAATGTTACATTATGACATCATAATGGAATTTTGCATTATGACATCATAATGGAATGTTACATTATGACATCATAATGGAATTTTGCATTATGACATCATAATGGAATGTTACATTATGACATCATAATGGCATTTTGCATTATGACATCATAATGGAATTTTGCATTATGACATCATAATGGAATGTTACATTATGACATCATAATGGAATTTTGCATTATGACATCATAATGGGATTTTACATTATGACATCATAATGGAATTTTGCATTATGACATCATAATGGAATTTTGCATTATGACATCATAATGGAATGTTACATTATGACATCATAATGGAATTTTGCATTATGACATCATAATGGAATGTTACATTATGACATCATAATGGAATTTTGCATTATGACATCATAATGGAATGTTACATTATGACATCATAATGGAGTTTTGCATTATGACATCATAATGGAATTTTACATTATGACATCATAATGGAATTTTGCATTATGACATCATAATGGAATTTTGCATTATGACATCATAATGGAATGTTACATTATGACATCATAATGGAATTTTTTATTATGACATCATAATGGAATTTTGCATTATGACATCATAATGGAATTTTGCATTATGACATCATAATGGAATGTTACATTATGACGTCATAATGGAATTTTGCATTATGACATCATAATGGAATTTTGCATTATGACATCATAATGGAATTTTACAGTATGACATCATAATGGAATTTTGCATTATGACATCATAATGGAATTTTACATTATGACATCATAATGGAATTTTGCATTATGACATCATAATGGAATTTTGCATTATGACATCATAATGGAATTTTACATTATGACATCATAATGGAATTTTGCATTATGACATCATAATGGAATTTTGCATTATGACATCATAATGGAATTTTGCATTATGACATCATAATGGAATGTTACATTATGACATCATAATGGAATTTTGCATTATGACATCATAATGGAATGTTACATTATGACATCATAATAGAATTTTGCATTATGACATCATAATGGAATTTACATTATGACATCATAATGGAATTTTACATTATGACATCATAATGGAATTTTTTATTATGACATCATAATGGAATTTTGCATTATGACATCATAATGGAATTTTGCATCATGACATCATAATGGAATGTTACATTATGACATCATAATGGAATTTTGCATTATGACATCATAATGGAATTTTACATTATGACATCATAATGGAATTTTACATTATGACATCATAATGGAATTTTGCATTATGACATCATAATGGAATTTTGCATTATGACATCATAATGGAATGTTACATTATGACATCATAATGGAATTTTTTATTATGACATCATAATGGAATTTTGCATTATGACATCATAATGGAATTTTGCATTATGACATCATAATGGAATGTTACATTATGACGTCATAATGGCATTTTGCATTATGACATCATAATGGAATTTTGCATTATGACATCATAATGGAATGTTACATTATGATGTCATAATGGAATTTTGCATTATGACATCATAATGTAATTTTACATTATGACATCATAATTGAATTTTGCATTATGACATCATAATGGAATTTTGCATTATGACATCATAATGGAATTTTACATTATGACATCATAATGGAATTTTGCATTATGACATCATAATGGAATTTTGCATTATGACATCATAATGGAATTTTGCATTATGACATCATAATGGAATTTTGCATTATGACATCATAATGGAATGTTACATTATGACATCATAATGGAATTTTTTATTATGACATCATAATGGAATTTTGCATTATGACATCATAATGGAATTTTGCATTATGACATCATAATGGATTTTTGCATTATGACATCATAATGGAATGTTACATTATGACGTCATAATGGCATTTTGCATTATGACATCATAATGGAATTTTACATTATGACATCATAATGGAATTTTGCATTATGACATCATAATGGAATTTTGCATTATGACATCATAATGGAATGTTACATTATGACGTCATAATGGAATTTTGCATTATGACATCATAATGGAATTTTGCATTATGACATCATAATGGAATGTTACATTATGATGTCATAATGGAATTTTGCATTATGACATCATAATGGAATTTTACATTATGACATCATAATGGAATTTTGCATTATGACATCATAATGGAATTTTGCATTATGACATCATAATGGAATGTTACATTATGACATCATAATGGAATTTTACATTATGACATCATAATGGAATTTTGCATTATGACATCATAATGGAATGTTACATTATGACATCATAATGGAATTTTGCATTATGACATCATAATGGAATGTTACATTATGACATCATAATGGAATTTTGCATTATGACATCATAATGGAATGTTACATTATGACATCATAATGGCATTTTGCATTATGACATCATAATGGAATTTTGCATTATGACATCATAATGGAATGTTACATTATGACATCATAATGGAATTTTGCATTATGACATCATAATGGGATTTTACATTATGACATCATAATGGAATTTTGCATTATGACATCATAATGGAATTTTGCATTATGACATCATAATGGAATGTTACATTATGACATCATAATGGAATTTTGCATTATGACATCATAATGGAATGTTACATTATGACATCATAATGGAATTTTTTATTATGACATCATAATGGAATTTTGCATTATGACATCATAATGGAATGTTACATTATGACATCATAATGGAATTTTGCATTATGACATCATAATGGAATTTTGCATTATGACATCATAATGGAATTTTGCATTATGACATCATAATGGAATTTTGCATTATGACATCATAATGGAATGTTACATTATGACATCATAATGGAATTTTTTATTATGACATCATAATGGAATTTTGCATTATGACATCATAATGGAATGTTACATTATGACATCATAATGGAATTTTGCATTATGACATCATAATGGAATGTTGCATTATGACATCATAATGGAATTTTGCATTATGACATCATAATGGAATTTTGCATTATGACATCATAATGGAATGTTACATTATGACGTAATAATGGCATTTTGCATTATGACATCATAATGGAATTTTGCATTAAGACATCAAAATGGAATGTTACATTATGACATCATAATAAAATTTTGCATTATGACATCATAATGGAATGATACATTATGACATCATAATGGAATTTTTCATTATGACATCATAATGGGATTTTACATTATGACATCATAATGGAATTTTGCATTATGACATCATAATGGAATTTTACATTATGACATCATAATGGAATTTTACATTATGACATCATAATGGAATTTTGCATTATGACATCATAATGCAATTTTGCATTATGACATCATAATGGAATGTTACATTATGACATCATAATGGAATTTTTTATTATGACATCATAATGGAATTTTGCATTATGACATCATAATGGAATTTTGCATTATGACATCATAATGGAATTTTGCATTATGACATCATAATGGAATTTTGCATCATGACATCATAATGGAATGTTACATTATGACGTCATAATGGCATTTTGCATTATGACATCATAATGGAATTTTTCATTATGACATCATAATGGAATGTTACATTATGATGTCATAATGGAATTTTGCATTATGACATCATAATGGAATTTTACATTATGACATCATAATGGAATTTTGCATTATGACATCATAATGGAATTTTGCATTATGACATCATAATGGAATTTTACATTATGACATCATAATGGAATTTTGCATTATGACATCATAATGGAATTTTGCATTATGACATCATAATGGAATGTTACATTATGACATCATAATGGAATTTTGCATTATGACATCATAATGGAATGTTACATTATGACATCATAATAGAATTTTGCATTATGACATCATAATGGAATTTACATTATGACATCATAATGGAATTTTACATTATGACATCATAATGGAATTTTGCATTATGACATCATAATGGAATTTTGCATTATGACATCATAATGGAATGTTACATTATGCCATCATAATGGAATTTTGCATTATGACATCATAATGGGATTTTACATTATGACATCATAATGGAATTTTGCATTATGACATCATAATGGAATTTTGCATTATGACATCATAATGGAATGTTACATTATGACATCATAATGGAATTTTGCATTATGACATCATAATGGAATGTTACATTATGACATCATAATGGAATTTTGCATTATGACATCATAATGGAATGTTACATTATGACATCATAATGGAGTTTTGCATTATGACATCATAATGGAATTTTACATTATGACATCATAATGGAATTTTGCATTATGACATCATAATGGAATTTTGCATTATGACATCATAATGGAATTTTACATTATGACATCATAATGGAATTTTACATTATGACATCATAATGGAATTTTGCATTATGACATCATAATGGAATTTTGCATTATGACATCATAATGGAATGTTACATTATGACATCATAATGGAATTTTTTATTATGACATCATAATGGAATTTTGCATTATGACATCATAATGGAATTTTGCATTATGACATCATAATGGAATGTTACATTATGACGTCATAATGGCATTTTGCATTATGACATCATAATGGAATTTTGCATTATGACATCATAATGGAATGTTACATTATGACGTCATAATGGAATTTTGCATTATGACATCATAATGGAATGTTACATTATGACATCATAATGGAGTTTTGCATTATGACATCATAATGGAATTTTACATTATGACATCATAATGGAATTTTGCATTATGACATCATAATGGAATTTTGCATTATGACATCATAATGGAATTTTACATTATGACATCATAATGGAATTTTACATTATGACATCATAATGGAATTTTGCATTATGACATCATAATGGAATTTTGCATTATGACATCATAATGCAATGTTACATTATGACATCATAATGGAATTTTTTATTATGACATCATAATGGAATTTTGCATTATGACATCATAATGGAATTTTGCATTATGACATCATAATGGAATGTTACATTATGACGTCATAATGGCATTTTGCATTATGACATCATAATGGAATTTTGCATTATGACATCATAATGGAATGTTACATTATGATGTCATAATGGAATTTTGCATTATGACATCATAATGTAATTTTACATTATGACATCATAATTGAATTTTGCATTATGACATCATAATGGAATTTTGCATTATGACATCATAATGGAATTTTACATTATGACATCATAATGGAATTTTGCATTATGACATCATAATGGAATTTTACATTATGACATCATAATGGAATTTTGCATTATGACATCATAATGGAATTTTACATTATGACATCATAATGGAATGTTGCTTTATGACATCATAATGGAATTTTACATTATGCCATTGTAATGGAATTTTGCATTATGACATCATAATGGAATGTTACATTATGACATCATAATGGAATTTTGCATTATGACATCATAATGGAATGTTGCATTATGACATCATAATGGAATTTTGCATTATGACATCATAATGGAATGTTGCATTATGACATCATAATGGAATTTTACATTATGACATCATAATGGAATTTTGCATTATGACATCATAATGGAATTTTGCATTATGACATCATAATGGAATTTTGCATTATGACATCATAATGGAATTTTACAGTATGACATCATAATGGAATTTTGCATTATGACATCATAATGGAATTTTTAATTATGACATCATAATGGAATTTTACATTATGACATCATAATGGAATTTTGCATCATGACATCATAATGGAATTTTTCATTATGACATCATAATGGAATTTTACATTATGACATCATAATGGAGCTTTGCATTATGACATCATAATGGAATTTTGCATTATGACATCATAATGGAATGATACATTATGACATCATAATGGAATTTTGCATTATGACATCATAATGCAATGTTACATTATGACATCATAATGGAATGTTACATTATGACGTCATAATGGCATTTTGCATTATGACATCATAATGGAATTTTGCATTATGACATCATAATGGAATGTTACATTATGATGTCATAATGGAATTTTGCATTATGACATCATAATGTAATTTTACATTATGACATCATAATTGAATTTTGCATTATGACATCATAATGGAATTTTGCATTATGACATCATAATGGAATTTTACATTATGACATCATAATGGAATTTTGCATTATGACATCATAATGGAATTTTGCATTATGACATCATAATGGAATTTTGCATTATGACATCATAATGGAATTTTGCATTATGACATCATAATGGAATGTTACATTATGACATCATAATGGAATTTTTTATTATGACATCATAATGGAATTTTGCATTATGACATCATAATGGAATGTTACATTATGACATCATAATGGAATTTTGCATTATGACATCATAATGGAATGTTGCATTATGACATCATAATGGAATTTTGCATTATGACATCATAATGGAATTTTGCATTATGACATCATAATGGAATGTTACATTATGACGTAATAATGGCATTTTGCATTATGACATCATAATGGAATTTTGCATTAAGACATCAAAATGGAATGTTACATTATGACATCATAATAAAATTTTGCATTATGACATCATAATGGAATGATACATTATGACATCATAATGGAATTTTTCATTATGACATCATAATGGGATTTTACATTATGACATCATAATGGAATTTTGCATTATGACATCATAATGGAATTTTACATTATGACATCATAATGGAATTTTACATTATGACATCATAATGGAATTTTGCATTATGACATCATAATGCAATTTTGCATTATGACATCATAATGGAATGTTACATTATGACATCATAATGGAATTTTTTATTATGACATCATAATGGAATTTTGCATTATGACATCATAATGGAATTTTGCATTATGACATCATAATGGAATTTTGCATTATGACATCATAATGGAATTTTGCATCATGACATCATAATGGAATGTTACATTATGACGTCATAATGGCATTTTGCATTATGACATCATAATGGAATTTTTCATTATGACATCATAATGGAATGTTACATTATGATGTCATAATGGAATTTTGCATTATGACATCATAATGGAATTTTACATTATGACATCATAATGGAATTTTGCATTATGACATCATAATGGAATTTTGCATTATGACATCATAATGGAATTTTACATTATGACATCATAATGGAATTTTGCATTATGACATCATAATGGAATTTTGCATTATGACATCATAATGGAATGTTACATTATGACATCATAATGGAATTTTGCATTATGACATCATAATGGAATGTTACATTATGACATCATAATAGAATTTTGCATTATGACATCATAATGGAATTTACATTATGACATCATAATGGAATTTTACATTATGACATCATAATGGAATTTTGCATTATGACATCATAATGGAATTTTGCATTATGACATCATAATGGAATGTTACATTATGCCATCATAATGGAATTTTGCATTATGACATCATAATGGGATTTTACATTATGACATCATAATGGAATTTTGCATTATGACATCATAATGGAATTTTGCATTATGACATCATAATGGAATGTTACATTATGACATCATAATGGAATTTTGCATTATGACATCATAATGGAATGTTACATTATGACATCATAATGGAATTTTGCATTATGACATCATAATGGAATGTTACATTATGACATCATAATGGAGTTTTGCATTATGACATCATAATGGAATTTTACATTATGACATCATAATGGAATTTTGCATTATGACATCATAATGGAATTTTGCATTATGACATCATAATGGAATTTTACATTATGACATCATAATGGAATTTTACATTATGACATCATAATGGAATTTTGCATTATGACATCATAATGGAATTTTGCATTATGACATCATAATGGAATGTTACATTATGACATCATAATGGAATTTTTTATTATGACATCATAATGGAATTTTGCATTATGACATCATAATGGAATTTTGCATTATGACATCATAATGGAATGTTACATTATGACGTCATAATGGCATTTTGCATTATGACATCATAATGGAATTTTGCATTATGACATCATAATGGAATGTTACATTATGATGTCATAATGGAATTTTGCATTATGACATCATAATGTAATTTTACATTATGACATCATAATTGAATTTTGCATTATGACATCATAATGGAATTTTGCATTATGACATCATAATGGAATTTTACATTATGACATCATAATGGAATTTTGCATTATGACATCATAATGGAATTTTGCATTATGACATCATAATGGAATTTTGCATTATGACATCATAATGGAATTTTGCATTATGACATCATAATGGAATGTTACATTATGACATCATAATGGAATTTTTTATTATGACATCATAATGGAATTTTGCATTATGACATCATAATGGAATTTTGCATTATGACATCATAATGGATTTTTGCATTATGACATCATAATGGAATGTTACATTATGACGTCATAATGGCATTTTGCATTATGACATCATAATGGAATTTTACATTATGACATCATAATGGAATTTTGCATTATGACATCATAATGGAATTTTGCATTATGACATCATAATGGAATGTTACATTATGACGTCATAATGGCATTTTGCATTATGACATCATAATGGAATTTTGCATTATGACATCATAATGGAATGTTACATTATGATGTCATAATGGAATTTTGCATTATGACATCATAATGGCATTTTACATTATGACATCATAATGGAATTTTGCATTATGACATCATAATGGAATTTTGCATTATGACATCATAATGGAATGTTACATTGACATCATAATGGAATTTTACATTATGACATCATAATGGAATTTTGCATTATGACATCATAATGGAATGTTACATTATGACATCATAATGGAATTTTGCATTATGACATCATAATGGAATGTTACATTATGACATCATAATGGAATTTTGCATTATGACATCATAATGGAATGTTACATTATGACATCATAATGGCATTTTGCATTATGACATCATAATGGAATTTTGCATTATGACATCATAATGGAATGTTACATTATGACATCATAATGGAATTTTGCATTATGACATCATAATGGGATTTTACATTATGACATCATAATGGAATTTTGCATTATGACATCATAATGGAATTTTGCATTATGACATCATAATGGAATGTTACATTATGACATCATAATGGAATTTTGCATTATGACATCATAATGGAATGTTACATTATGACATCATAATGGAATTTTGCATTATGACATCATAATGGAATGTTACATTATGACATCATAATGGAGTTTTGCATTATGACATCATAATGGAATTTTACATTATGACATCATAATGGAATTTTGCATTATGACATCATAATGGAATTTTGCATTATGACATCATAATGGAATGTTACATTATGACATCATAATGGAATTTTTTATTATGACATCATAATGGAATTTTGCATTATGACATCATAATGGAATTTTGCATTATGACATCATAATGGAATGTTACATTATGACGTCATAATGGAATTTTGCATTATGACATCATAATGGAATTTTGCATTATGACATCATAATGGAATTTTACAGTATGACATCATAATGGAATTTTGCATTATGACATCATAATGGAATTTTACATTATGACATCATAATGGAATTTTGCATTATGACATCATAATGGAATTTTGCATTATGACATCATAATGGAATTTTACATTATGACATCATAATGGAATTTTGCATTATGACATCATAATGGAATTTTGCATTATGACATCATAATGGAATTTTGCATTATGACATCATAATGGAATGTTACATTATGACATCATAATGGAATTTTGCATTATGACATCATAATGGAATGTTACATTATGACATCATAATAGAATTTTGCATTATGACATCATAATGGAATTTACATTATGACATCATAATGGAATTTTACATTATGACATCATAATGGAATTTTTTATTATGACATCATAATGGAATTTTGCATTATGACATCATAATGGAATTTTGCATCATGACATCATAATGGAATGTTACATTATGACATCATAATGGAATTTTGCATTATGACATCATAATGGAATTTTACATTATGACATCATAATGGAATTTTACATTATGACATCATAATGGAATTTTGCATTATGACATCATAATGGAATTTTGCATTATGACATCATAATGGAATGTTACATTATGACATCATAATGGAATTTTTTATTATGACATCATAATGGAATTTTGCATTATGACATCATAATGGAATTTTGCATTATGACATCATAATGGAATGTTACATTATGACGTCATAATGGCATTTTGCATTATGACATCATAATGGAATTTTGCATTATGACATCATAATGGAATGTTACATTATGATGTCATAATGGAATTTTGCATTATGACATCATAATGTAATTTTACATTATGACATCATAATTGAATTTTGCATTATGACATCATAATGGAATTTTGCATTATGACATCATAATGGAATTTTACATTATGACATCATAATGGAATTTTGCATTATGACATCATAATGGAATTTTGCATTATGACATCATAATGGAATTTTGCATTATGACATCATAATGGAATTTTGCATTATGACATCATAATGGAATGTTACATTATGACATCATAATGGAATTTTTTATTATGACATCATAATGGAATTTTGCATTATGACATCATAATGGAATTTTGCATTATGACATCATAATGGATTTTTGCATTATGACATCATAATGGAATGTTACATTATGACGTCATAATGGCATTTTGCATTATGACATCATAATGGAATTTTACATTATGACATCATAATGGAATTTTGCATTATGACATCATAATGGAATTTTGCATTATGACATCATAATGGAATGTTACATTATGACGTCATAATGGAATTTTGCATTATGACATCATAATGGAATTTTGCATTATGACATCATAATGGAATGTTACATTATGATGTCATAATGGAATTTTGCATTATGACATCATAATGGAATTTTACATTATGACATCATAATGGAATTTTGCATTATGACATCATAATGGAATTTTGCATTATGACATCATAATGGAATGTTACATTATGACATCATAATGGAATTTTACATTATGACATCATAATGGAATTTTGCATTATGACATCATAATGGAATGTTACATTATGACATCATAATGGAATTTTGCATTATGACATCATAATGGAATGTTACATTATGACATCATAATGGAATTTTGCATTATGACATCATAATGGAATGTTACATTATGACATCATAATGGCATTTTGCATTATGACATCATAATGGAATTTTGCATTATGACATCATAATGGAATGTTACATTATGACATCATAATGGAATTTTGCATTATGACATCATAATGGGATTTTACATTATGACATCATAATGGAATTTTGCATTATGACATCATAATGGAATTTTGCATTATGACATCATAATGGAATGTTACATTATGACATCATAATGGAATTTTGCATTATGACATCATAATGGAATGTTACATTATGACATCATAATGGAATTTTGCATTATGACATCATAATGGAATGTTACATTATGACATCATAATGGAGTTTTGCATTATGACATCATAATGGAATTTTACATTATGACATCATAATGGAATTTTGCATTATGACATCATAATGGAATTTTGCATTATGACATCATAATGGAATGTTACATTATGACATCATAATGGAATTTTTTATTATGACATCATAATGGAATTTTGCATTATGACATCATAATGGAATTTTGCATTATGACATCATAATGGAATGTTACATTATGACGTCATAATGGAATTTTGCATTATGACATCATAATGGAATTTTGCATTATGACATCATAATGGAATGTTACATTATGATGTCATAATGGAATTTTGCATTATGACATCATAATGGAATTTTACATTATGACATCATAATGGAATTTTGCATTATGACATCATAATGGAATTTTGCATTATGACATCATAATGGAATTTTACATTATGACATCATAATGGAATTTTGCATTATGACATCATAATGGAATTTTGCATTATGACATCATAATGGAATGTTACATTATGACATCATAATGGAATTTTGCATTATGACATCATAATGGAATGTTACATTATGACATCATAATAGAATTTTGCATTATGACATCATAATGGAATTTACATTATGACATCATAATGGAATTTTACATTATGACATCATAATGGAATTTTTTATTATGACATCATAATGGAATTTTGCATTATGACATCATAATGGAATTTTGCATCATGACATCATAATGGAATGTTACATTATGACGTCATAATGGCATTTTGCATTATGACATCATAATGGAATTTTGCAATATGACATCATAATGGAATGTTACATTATGATGTCATAATGGAATTTTGCATTATGACATCATAATGGAATTTTACATTATGACATCATAATGGAATTTTGCATTATGACATCATAATGGAATTTTGCATTATGACATCATAATGGAATTTTACATTATGACATCATAATGGAATTTTGCATTATGACATCATAATGGAATTTTGCATTATGACATCATAATGGAATGTTACATTATGACATCATAATGGAATTTTGCATTATGACATCATAATGGAATGTTACATTATGACATCATAATAGAATTTTGCATTATGACATCATAATGGAATTTACATTATGACATCATAATGGAATTTTACATTATGACATCATAATGGAATTTTGCATTATGACATCATAATGGAATGTTACATTATGACATCATAATGGAATTTTGCATTATGACATCATAATGGAATGTTACATTATGACATCATAATGGAATTTTGCATTATGACATCATAATGGAATGTTACATTATGACATCATAATGGCATTTTGCATTATGACATCATAATGGAATTTTGCATTATGACATCATAATGGAATGTTACATTATGACATCATAATGGAATTTTGCATTATGACATCATAATGGGATTTTACATTATGACATCATAATGGAATTTTGCATTATGACATCATAATGGAATTTTGCATTATGACATCATAATGGAATGTTACATTATGACATCATAATGGAATTTTGCATTATGACATCATAATGGAATGTTACATTATGACATCATAATGGAATTTTGCATTATGACATCATAATGGAGTTTTGCATTATGACATCATAATGGAGTTTTGCATTATGACATCATAATGGAATTTTACATTATGACATCATAATGGAATTTTGCATTATGACATCATAATGGAATTTTGCATTATGACATCATAATGGAATGTTACATTATGACATCATAATGGAATTTTTTATTATGACATCATAATGGAATTTTGCATTATGACATCATAATGGAATTTTGCATTATGACATCATAATGGAATGTTACATTATGACGTCATAATGGCATTTTGCATTATGACATCATAATGGAATTTTGCATTATGACATCATAATGGAATGTTACATTATGATGTCATAATGGAATTTTGCATTATGACATCATAATGGAATTTTACATTATGACATCATAATGGAATTTTGCATTATGACATCATAATGGAATTTTGCATTATGACATCATAATGGAATTTTACATTATGACATCATAATGGAATTTTGCATTATGACATCATAATGGAATTTTGCATTATGACATCATAATGGAATGTTACATTATGACATCATAATAGAATTTTGCATTATGACATCATAATGGAATTTACATTATGACATCATAATGGAATTTTACATTATGACATCATAATGGAATTTTGCATTATGACATCATAATGGAATGTTACATTATGACATCATAATGGAATTTTGCATTATGACATCATAATGGAATGTTACATTATGACATCATAATGGAATTTTGCATTATGACATCATAATGGAATGTTACATTATGACATCATAATGGAATTTTGCATTATGACATCATAATGGAATGTTACATTATGACATCATAATGGCATTTTGCATTATGACATCATAATGGAATTTTGCATTATGACATCATAATGGAATGTTACATTATGACATCATAATGGAATTTTGCATTATGACATCATAATGGGATTTTACATTATGACATCATAATGGAATTTTGCATTATGACATCATAATGGAATTTTGCATTATGACATCATAATGGAATTTTGCATTATGACATCATAATGGAATTTTGCATTATGACATCATAATGGAATTTTACATTATGACATCATAATGGAATTTTGCATTATGACATCATAATGGAATTTTACATTATGACATCATAATGGAATTTTGCATTATGACATCATAATGGAATTTTGCATTATGACATCATAATGGAATGTTACATTATGACATCATAATAGAATTTTGCATTATGACATCATAATGGAATTTACATTATGACATCATAATGGAATTTTACATTATGACATCATAATGGAATTTTGCATTATGACATCATAATGGAATGTTACATTATGACATCATAATGGAATTTTGCATTATGACATCATAATGGAATGTTACATTATGACATCATAATGGAATTTTGCATTATGACATCATAATGGAATGTTACATTATGACATCATAATGGCATTTTGCATTATGACATCATAATGGAATGTTACATTATGACATCATAATGGAATTTTGCATTATGACATCATAATGGGATTTTACATTATGACATCATAATGGAATTTTGCATTATGACATCATAATGGAATTTTGCATTATGACATCATAATGGAATTTTGCATTATGACATCATAATGGAATTTTGCATTATGACATCATAATGGAATTTTACATTATGACATCATAATGGAATTTTGCATTATGACATCATAATGGAATTTTGCATTATGACATCATAATGGAATGTTACATTATGACATCATAATGGAATTTTGCATTATGACATCATAATGGAATGTTACATTATGACATCATAATAGAATTTTGCATTATGACATCATAATGGAATGTTGCATTATGACATCATAATGGAATGTTACATTATGACATCATAATGGAATTTTGCATTATGACATCATAATGGAATGTTGCATTATGACATCATAATGGAATTTTGCATTATGACATCATAATGGAATGTTGCATTATGACATCATAATGGAATTTTACATTATGACATCATAATGGAATTTTGCATTATGACATCATAATGGAATTTTGCATTATGACATCATAATGGAATTTTGCATTATGACATCATAATGGAATTTTGCATTATGACATCATAATGGAATTTTGCATTATGACATCATAATGGAATGTTACATTATGACATCATAATGGAATTTTGCATTATGACATCATAATGGAATGTTGCATTATGACATCATAATGGAATTTTGCATTATGACATCATAATGGAATTTTGCATTATGACATCATAATGGAATGTTACATTATGACGTAATAATGGCATTTTGCATTATGACATCATAATGGAATTTTGCATTAAGACATCAAAATGGAATGTTACATTATGACATCATAATAAAATTTTGCATTATGACATCATAATGGAATGATACATTATGACATCATAATGGAATTTTTCATTATGACATCATAATGGGATTTTACATTATGACATCATAATGGAATTTTGCATTATGACATCATAATGGAATTTTACATTATGACATCATAATGGAATTTTACATTATGACATCATAATGGAATTTTGCATTATGACATCATAATGCAATTTTGCATTATGACATCATAATGGAATGTTACATTATGACATCATAATGGAATTTTTTATTATGACATCATAATGGAATTTTGCATTATGACATCATAATGGAATTTTGCATTATGACATCATAATGGAATTTTGCATTATGACATCATAATGGAATTTTGCATCATGACATCATAATGGAATGTTACATTATGACGTCATAATGGCATTTTGCATTATGACATCATAATGGAATTTTGCATTATGACATCATAATGGAATGTTACATTATGATGTCATAATGGAATTTTGCATTATGACATCATAATGGAATTTTGCATTATGACATCATAATGGAATTTTACATTATGACATCATAATGGAATTTTGCATTATGACATCATAATGGAATTTTGCATTATGACATCATAATGGAATGTTACATTATGACATCATAATGGAATTTTGCATTATGACATCATAATGGAATGTTACATTATGACATCATAATAGAATTTTGCATTATGACATCATAATGGAATTTACATTATGACATCATAATGGAATTTTACATTATGACATCATAATGGAATTTTGCATTATGACATCATAATGGAATGTTACATTATGACATCATAATGGAATTTTGCATTATGACATCATAATGGAATGTTACATTATGACATCATAATGGAATTTTGCATTATGACATCATAATGGAATGTTACATTATGACATCATAATGGCATTTTGCATTATGACATCATAATGGAATTTTGCATTATGACATCATAATGGAATGTTACATTATGACATCATAATGGAATTTTGCATTATGACATCATAATGGGATTTTACATTATGACATCATAATGGAATTTTGCATTATGACATCATAATGGAATTTTGCATTATGACATCATAATGGAATGTTACATTATGACATCATAATGGAATTTTGCATTATGACATCATAATGGAATGTTACATTATGACATCATAATGGAATTTTGCATTATGACATCATAATGGAGTTTTGCATTATGACATCATAATGGAGTTTTGCATTATGACATCATAATGGAATTTTACATTATGACATCATAATGGAATTTTGCATTATGACATCATAATGGAATTTTGCATTATGACATCATAATGGAATGTTACATTATGACATCATAATGGAATTTTTTATTATGACATCATAATGGAATTTTGCATTATGACATCATAATGGAATTTTGCATTATGACATCATAATGGAATGTTACATTATGACGTCATAATGGCATTTTGCATTATGACATCATAATGGAATTTTGCATTATGACATCATAATGGAATGTTACATTATGATGTCATAATGGAATTTTGCATTATGACATCATAATGGAATTTTACATTATGACATCATAATGGAATTTTGCATTATGACATCATAATGGAATTTTGCATTATGACATCATAATGGAATTTTACATTATGACATCATAATGGAATTTTGCATTATGACATCATAATGGAATTTTGCATTATGACATCATAATGGAATGTTACATTATGACATCATAATAGAATTTTGCATTATGACATCATAATGGAATTTACATTATGACATCATAATGGAATTTTACATTATGACATCATAATGGAATTTTGCATTATGACATCATAATGGAATGTTACATTATGACATCATAATGGAATTTTGCATTATGACATCATAATGGAATGTTACATTATGACATCATAATGGAATTTTGCATTATGACATCATAATGGAATGTTACATTATGACATCATAATGGCATTTTGCATTATGACATCATAATGGAATTTTGCATTATGACATCATAATGGAATGTTACATTATGACATCATAATGGAATTTTGCATTATGACATCATAATGGGATTTTACATTATGACATCATAATGGAATTTTGCATTATGACATCATAATGGAATTTTGCATTATGACATCATAATGGAATTTTGCATTATGACATCATAATGGAATTTTACATTATGACATCATAATGGAATTTTGCATTATGACATCATAATGGAATTTTACATTATGACATCATAATGGAATTTTGCATTATGACATCATAATGGAATTTTGCATTATGACATCATAATGGAATGTTACATTATGACATCATAATAGAATTTTGCATTATGACATCATAATGGAATTTACATTATGACATCATAATGGAATTTTACATTATGACATCATAATGGAATTTTGCATTATGACATCATAATGGAATGTTACATTATGACATCATAATGGAATTTTGCATTATGACATCATAATGGAATGTTACATTATGACATCATAATGGAATTTTGCATTATGACATCATAATGGAATGTTACATTATGACATCATAATGGCATTTTGCATTATGACATCATAATGGAATGTTACATTATGACATCATAATGGAATTTTGCATTATGACATCATAATGGGATTTTACATTATGACATCATAATGGAATTTTGCATTATGACATCATAATGGAATTTTGCATTATGACATCATAATGGAATTTTGCATTATGACATCATAATGGAATTTTACATTATGACATCATAATGGAATTTTGCATTATGACATCATAATGGAATTTTGCATTATGACATCATAATGGAATGTTACATTATGACATCATAATGGAATTTTGCATTATGACATCATAATGGAATGTTACATTATGACATCATAATAGAATTTTGCATTATGACATCATAATGGAATGTTGCATTATGACATCATAATGGAATGTTACATTATGACATCATAATGGAATTTTGCATTATGACATCATAATGGAATGTTGCATTATGACATCATAATGGAATTTTGCATTATGACATCATAATGGAATGTTGCATTATGACATCATAATGGAATTTTACATTATGACATCAT
The DNA here is from genome assembly GCF_035609145.1 of Eleutherodactylus coqui. Lineage (NCBI taxonomy): Eukaryota > Metazoa > Chordata > Amphibia > Anura > Eleutherodactylidae > Eleutherodactylus > Eleutherodactylus coqui. The sequence continues at coordinate 202,980,426 of NC_089844.1, forward strand.
AATGGAATTTTGCATTATGACATCATAATGGAATTTTGCATTATGACATCATAATGGAATTTTGCATTATGACATCATAATGGAATTTTGCATTATGACATCATAATGGAATTTTGCATTATGACATCATAATGGAATGTTACATTATGACATCATAATGGAATTTTGCATTATGACATCATAATGGAATGTTGCATTATGACATCATAATGGAATTTTGCATTATGACATCATAATGGAATTTTGCATTATGACATCATAATGGAATGTTACATTATGACGTAATAATGGCATTTTGCATTATGACATCATAATGGAATTTTGCATTAAGACATCAAAATGGAATGTTACATTATGACATCATAATAAAATTTTGCATTATGACATCATAATGGAATGATACATTATGACATCATAATGGAATTTTTCATTATGACATCATAATGGGATTTTACATTATGACATCATAATGGAATTTTGCATTATGACATCATAATGGAATTTTACATTATGACATCATAATGGAATTTTACATTATGACATCATAATGGAATTTTGCATTATGACATCATAATGCAATTTTGCATTATGACATCATAATGGAATGTTACATTATGACATCATAATGGAATTTTTTATTATGACATCATAATGGAATTTTGCATTATGACATCATAATGGAATTTTGCATTATGACATCATAATGGAATTTTGCATTATGACATCATAATGGAATTTTGCATCATGACATCATAATGGAATGTTACATTATGACGTCATAATGGCATTTTGCATTATGACATCATAATGGAATTTTGCATTATGACATCATAATGGAATGTTACATTATGATGTCATAATGGAATTTTGCATTATGACATCATAATGGAATTTTGCATTATGACATCATAATGGAATTTTACATTATGACATCATAATGGAATTTTGCATTATGACATCATAATGGAATTTTGCATTATGACATCATAATGGAATGTTACATTATGACATCATAATGGAATTTTGCATTATGACATCATAATGGAATGTTACATTATGACATCATAATAGAATTTTGCATTATGACATCATAATGGAATTTACATTATGACATCATAATGGAATTTTACATTATGACATCATAATGGAATTTTGCATTATGACATCATAATGGAATGTTACATTATGACATCATAATGGAATTTTGCATTATGACATCATAATGGAATGTTACATTATGACATCATAATGGAATTTTGCATTATGACATCATAATGGAATGTTACATTATGACATCATAATGGCATTTTGCATTATGACATCATAATGGAATTTTGCATTATGACATCATAATGGAATGTTACATTATGCCATCATAATGGAATTTTGCATTATGACATCATAATGGGATTTTACATTATGACATCATAATGGAATTTTGCATTATGACATCATAATGGAATTTTGCATTATGACATCATAATGGAATGTTACATTATGACATCATAATGGAATTTTGCATTATGACATCATAATGGAATGTTACATTATGACATCATAATGGAATTTTGCATTATGACATCATAATGGAATGTTACATTATGACATCATAATGGAGTTTTGCATTATGACATCATAATGGAATTTTACATTATGACATCATAATGGAATTTTGCATTATGACATCATAATGGAATTTTGCATTATGACATCATAATGGAATGTTACATTATGACATCATAATGGAATTTTGCATTATGACATCATAATGGAATGTTACATTATGACATCATAATGGAATGTTACATTATGACATCATAATGGAATTTTGCATTATGACATCATAATGGAATTTTGCATTATGACATCATAATGGAATGTTACATTATGACGTCATAATGGCATTTTGCATTATGGCATCATAATGGAATTTTGCATTAAGACATCATAATGGAATGTTACATTATGACATCATAATAAAATTTTGCATTATGACATCATAATGGAATGATACATTATGACATCATAATGGAATTTTTCATTATGACATCATAATGGGATTTTACATTATGACATCATAATGGAATTTTGCATTATGACATCATAATGGAATTTTACATTATGACATCATAATGGAATTTTACATTATGACATCATAATGGAATTTTGCATTATGACATCATAATGGAATTTTGCATTATGACATCATAATGGAATGTTACATTATGACATCATAATGGAATTTTTTATTATGACATCATAATGGAATTTTGCATTATGACATCATAATGGAATTTTGCATTATGACATCATAATGGAATGTTACATTATGACGTCATAATGGCATTTTGCATTATGACATCATAATGGAATTTTGCATTATGACATCATAATGGAATGTTACATTATGATGTCATAATGGAATTTTGCATTATGACATCATAATGGAATTTTACATTATGACATCATAATGGAATTTTGCATTATGACATCATAATGGAATTTTACATTATGACATCATAATGGAATTTTGCATTATGACATCATAATGGAATTTTGCATTATGACATCATAATGGAATTTTGCATTATGACATCATAATGGAATTTTGCATTATGACATCATAATGGAATTTTGCATTATGACATCATAATGGAATGTTACATTATGACATCATAATGGAATTTTTTATTATGACATCATAATGGAATTTTGCATTATGACATCATAATGGAATTTTGCATTATGACATCATAATGGATTTTTGCATTATGACATCATAATGGAATGTTACATTATGACGTCATAATGGCATTTTGCATTATGACATCATAATGGAATTTTACATTATGACATCATAATGGAATTTTGCATTATGACATCATAATGGAATTTTGCATTATGACATCATAATGGAATGTTACATTATGACGTCATAATGGCATTTTGCATTATGACATCATAATGGAATTTTGCATTATGACATCATAATGGAATGTTACATTATGATGTCATAATGGAATTTTGCATTATGACATCATAATGGAATTTTACATTATGACATCATAATGGAATTTTGCATTATGACATCATAATGGAATTTTGCATTATGACATCATAATGGAATTTTACATTATGACATCATAATGGAATTTTGCATTATGACATCATAATGGAATTTTGCATTATGACATCATAATGGAATGTTACATTATGACATCATAATGGAATTTTGCATTATGACATCATAATGGAATGTTACATTATGACATCATAATGGAATTTTGCATTATGACATCATAATGGAATGTTACATTATGACATCATAATGGAATTTTACATTATGACATCATAATGGAATTTTGCATTATGACATCATAATGGAATGTTACATTATGACATCATAATGGAATTTTGCATTATGACATCATAATGGAATGTTACATTATGACATCATAATGGAATTTTGCATTATGACATCATAATGGAATGTTACATTATGACATCATAATGGCATTTTGCATTATGACATCATAATGGAATTTTGCATTATGACATCATAATGGAATGTTACATTATGACATCATAATGGAATTTTGCATTATGACATCATAATGGGATTTTACATTATGACATCATAATGGAATTTTGCATTATGACATCATAATGGAATTTTGCATTATGACATCATAATGGAATGTTACATTATGACATCATAATGGAATTTTGCATTATGACATAATAATGGAATGTTACATTATGACATCATAATGGAATTTTGCATTATGACATCATAATGGAATGTTACATTATGACATCATAATGGAGTTTTGCATTATGACATCATAATGGAATTTTACATTATGACATCATAATGGAATTTTGCATTATGACATCATAATGGAATTTTGCATTATGACATCATAATGGAATGTTACATTATGACATCATAATGGAATTTTTTATTATGACATCATAATGGAATTTTGCATTATGACATCATAATGGAATTTTGCATTATGACATCATAATGGAATGTTACATTATGACGTCATAATGGAATTTTGCATTATGACATCATAATGGAATTTTGCATTATGACATCATAATGGAATGTTACATTATGATGTCATAATGGAATTTTGCATTATGACATCATAATGGAATTTTACATTATGACATTATAATGGAATTTTGCATTATGACATCATAATGGAATTTTGCATTATGACATCATAATGGAATTTTACATTATGACATCATAATGGAATTTTGCATTATGACATCATAATGGAATTTTGCATTATGACATCATAATGGAATGTTACATTATGACATCATAATGGAATTTTGCATTATGACATCATAATGGAATGTTACATTATGACATCATAATAGAATTTTGCATTATGACATCATAATGGAATTTACATTATGACATCATAATGGAATTTTACATTATGACATCATAATGGAATTTTGCATTATGACATCATAATGGAATGTTACATTATGACATCATAATGGAATTTTGCATTATGACATCATAATGGAATGTTACATTATGACATCATAATGGAATTTTGCATTATGACATCATAATGGAATGTTACATTATGACATCATAATGGCATTTTGCATTATGACATCATAATGGAATTTTGCATTATGACATCATAATGGAATGTTACATTATGACATCATAATGGAATTTTGCATTATGACATCATAATGGGATTTTACATTATGACATCATAATGGAATTTTGCATTATGACATCATAATGGAATTTTGCATTATGACATCATAATGGAATTTTGCATTATGACATCAAAATGGAATTTTACATTATGACATCATAATGGAATTTTGCATTATGACATCATAATGGAATTTTGCATTATGACATCATAATGGAATGTTACATTATGACATCATAATGGAATTTTGCATTATGACATCATAATGGAATGTTACATTATGACATCATAATAGAATTTTGCATTATGACATCATAATGGAATGTTGCATTATGACATCATAATGGAATGTTACATTATGACATCATAATGGAATTTTGCATTATGACATCATAATGGAATTTTGCATTATGACATCATAATGGAATGTTGCATTATGACATCATAATGGAATTTTGCATTATGACATCATAATGGAATGTTGCATTATGACATCATAATGGAATTTTACATTATGACATCATAATGGAATTTTGCATTATGACATCATAATGGAATTTTGCATTATGACATCATAATGGAATTTTGCATTATGACATCATAATGGAATTTTGCATTATGACATCATAATGGAATTTTGCATTATGACATCATAATGGAATGTTGCATTATGACATCATAATGGAATTTTGCATTATGACATCATAATGGAATTTTGCATTATGACATCATAATGGAATGTTACATTATGACGTAATAATGGCATTTTGCATTATGACATCATAATGGAATTTTGCATTAAGACATCATAATGGAATGTTACATTATGACATCATAATAAAATTTTGCATTATGACATCATAATGGAATGATACATTATGACATCATAATGGAATTTTTCATTATGACATCATAATGGGATTTTACATTATGACATCATAATGGAATTTTGCATTATGACATCATAATGGAATTTTACATTATGACATCATAATGGAATTTTACATTATGACATCATAATGGAATTTTGCATTATGACATCATAATGGAATTTTGCATTATGACATCATAATGGAATGTTACATTATGACGTCATAATGGCATTTTGCATTATGACATCATAATGGAATTTTGCATTATGACATCATAATGGAATGTTACATTATGATGTCATAATGGAATTTTGCATCATGACATCATAATGGAATGTTACATTATGACGTCATAATGGCATTTTGCATTATGACATCATAATGGAATTTTGCATTATGACATCATAATGGAATGTTACATTATGATGTCATAATGGAATTTTGCATTATGACATCATAATGGAATTTTACATTATGACATCATAATGGAATTTTGCATTATGACATCATAATGGAATTTTGCATTATGACATCATAATGGAATTTTACATTATGACATCATAATGGAATTTTGCATTATGACATCATAATGGAATTTTGCATTATGACATCATAATGGAATGTTACATTATGACATCATAATGGAATTTTGCATTATGACATCATAATGGAATGTTACATTATGACATCATAATAGAATTTTGCATTATGACATCATAATGGAATTTACATTATGACATCATAATGGAATTTTACATTATGACATCATAATGGAATTTTGCATTATGACATCATAATGGAATGTTACATTATGACATCATAATGGAATTTTGCATTATGACATCATAATGGAATGTTACATTATGACATCATAATGGAATTTTGCATTATGACATCATAATGGAATGTTACATTATGACATCATAATGGAGTTTTGCATTATGACATCATAATGGAATTTTGCATTATGACATCATAATGGAATTTTACATTATGACATCATAATGGAATTTTGCATTATGACATCATAATGGAATTTTGCATTATGACATCATAATGGAATGTTACATTATGACATCATAATGGAATTTTGCATTATGACATCATAATGGAATGTTACATTATGACATCATAATGGAATTTTGCATTATGACATCATAATGGAATGTTGCATTATGACATCATAATGGAATGTTACATTATGACATCATAATGGAATTTTGCATTATGACATCATAATGGAATGTTACATTATGACATCATAATGGAATTTTGCATTATGACATCATAATGGAATGTTGCATTATGACATCATAATGGAATTTTGCATTATGACATCATAATGGAATGTTGCATTATGACATCATAATGGAATTTTACATTATGACATCATAATGGAATTTTGCATTATGACATCATAATGGAATTTTGCATTATGACATCATAATGGAATTTTGCATTATGACATCATAATGGAATTTTGCATTATGACATCATAATGGAATTTTGCATTATGACATCATAATGGAATGTTACATTATGACATCATAATGGAATTTTGCATTATGACATCATAATGGAATGTTGCATTATGACATCATAATGGAATTTTGCATTATGACATCATAATGGAATGTTGCATTATGACATCATAATGGAATTTTACATTATGACATCATAATGGAATTTTGCATTATGACATCATAATGGAATTTTGCATTATGACATCATAATGGAATGTTGCATTATGACATCATAATGGAATTTTACATTATGACATCATAATGGAATTTTGCATTATGACATCATAATGGAATTTTGCATTATGACATCATAATGGAATTTTGCATTATGACATCATAATGGAATGTTACATTATGACGTAATAATGGCATTTTGCATTATGACATCATAATGGAATTTTGCATTAAGACATCATAATGGAATTTTACATTATGACATCATAATGGAATTTTACATTATGACATCATAATGGAATTTTGCATTATGACATCATAATGGAATTTTGCATTATGACATCATAATGGAATGTTACATTATGACATCATAATGGAATTTTTTATTATGACATCATAATGGAATTTTGCATTATGACATCATAATGGAATTTTGCATTATGACATCATAATGGAATTTTGCATTATGACATCATAATGGAATTTTGCATCATGACATCATAATGGAATGTTACATTATGACGTCATAATGGCATTTTGCATTATGACATCATAATGGAATTTTGCATTATGACATCATAATGGAATGTTACATTATGACGTCATAATGGAATTTTGCATTATGACATCATAATGGAATTTTACATTATGACATCATAATGGAATTTTGCATTATGACATCATAATGGAATTTTGCATTATGACATCATAATGGATTTTTGCATTATGACATCATAATGGAATGTTACATTATGACGTCATAATGGCATTTTGCATTATGACATCATAATGGAATTTTACATTATGACATCATAATGGAATTTTGCATTATGACATCATAATGGAATTTTGCATTATGACATCATAATGGAATGTTACATTATGACGTCATAATGGCATTTTGCATTATGACATCATAATGGAATTTTGCATTATGACATCATAATGGAATGTTACATTATGATGTCATAATGGAATTTTGCATTATGACATCATAATGGAATTTTACATTATGACATCATAATGGAATTTTGCATTATGACATCATAATGGAATTTTGCATTATGACATCATAATGGAATTTTGCATTATGACATCATAATGGAATTTTACATTATGACATCATAATGGAATTTTGCATTATGACATCATAATGGAATTTTGCATTATGACATCATAATGGAATGTTACATTATGACATCATAATGGAATTTTGCATTATGACATCATAATGGAATGTTACATTATGACATCATAATGGAATTTTGCATTATGACATCATAATGGAATGTTACATTATGACATCATAATGGAATTTTACATTATGACATCATAATGGAATGTTGCATTATGACATCATAATGGAATTTTACATTATGACATCATAATGGAATTTTGCATTATGACATCATAATGGAATTTTGCATTATGACATCATAATGGAATTTTGCATTATGACATCATAATGGAATTTTGCATTATGACATCAAAATGGAATTTTACATTATGACATCATAATGGAATTTTGCATTATGACATCATAATGGAATTTTGCATTATGACATCATAATGGAATGTTACATTATGACATCATAATGGAATTTTGCATTATGACATCATAATGGAATGTTACATTATGACATCATAATAGAATTTTGCATTATGACATCATAATGGAATGTTGCATTATGACATCATAATGGAATGTTACATTATGACATCATAATGGAATTTTGCATTATGACATCATAATGGAATTTTGCATTATGACATCATAATGGAATGTTGCATTATGACATCATAATGGAATTTTGCATTATGACATCATAATGGAATGTTGCATTATGACATCATAATGGAATTTTACATTATGACATCATAATGGAATTTTGCATTATGACATCATAATGGAATTTTGCATTATGACATCATAATGGAATTTTGCATTATGACATCATAATGGAATTTTGCATTATGACATCATAATGGAATTTTGCATTATGACATCATAATGGAATGTTGCATTATGACATCATAATGGAATTTTGCATTATGACATCATAATGGAATTTTGCATTATGACATCATAATGGAATGTTACATTATGACGTAATAATGGCATTTTGCATTATGACATCATAATGGAATTTTGCATTAAGACATCATAATGGAATGTTACATTATGACATCATAATAAAATTTTGCATTATGACATCATAATGGAATGATACATTATGACATCATAATGGAATTTTTCATTATGACATCATAATGGGATTTTACATTATGACATCATAATGGAATTTTGCATTATGACATCATAATGGAATTTTACATTATGACATCATAATGGAATTTTACATTATGACATCATAATGGAATTTTGCATTATGACATCATAATGGAATTTTGCATTATGACATCATAATGGAATGTTACATTATGACGTCATAATGGCATTTTGCATTATGACATCATAATGGAATTTTGCATTATGACATCATAATGGAATGTTACATTATGATGTCATAATGGAATTTTGCATCATGACATCATAATGGAATGTTACATTATGACGTCATAATGGCATTTTGCATTATGACATCATAATGGAATTTTGCATTATGACATCATAATGGAATGTTACATTATGATGTCATAATGGAATTTTGCATTATGACATCATAATGGAATTTTACATTATGACATCATAATGGAATTTTGCATTATGACATCATAATGGAATTTTGCATTATGACATCATAATGGAATTTTACATTATGACATCATAATGGAATTTTGCATTATGACATCATAATGGAATTTTGCATTATGACATCATAATGGAATGTTACATTATGACATCATAATGGAATTTTGCATTATGACATCATAATGGAATGTTACATTATGACATCATAATAGAATTTTGCATTATGACATCATAATGGAATTTACATTATGACATCATAATGGAATTTTACATTATGACATCATAATGGAATTTTGCATTATGACATCATAATGGAATGTTACATTATGACATCATAATGGAATTTTGCATTATGACATCATAATGGAATGTTACATTATGACATCATAATGGAATTTTGCATTATGACATCATAATGGAATGTTACATTATGACATCATAATGGAGTTTTGCATTATGACATCATAATGGAATTTTGCATTATGACATCATAATGGAATTTTACATTATGACATCATAATGGAATTTTGCATTATGACATCATAATGGAATTTTGCATTATGACATCATAATGGAATGTTACATTATGACATCATAATGGAATTTTGCATTATGACATCATAATGGAATGTTACATTATGACATCATAATGGAATTTTGCATTATGACATCATAATGGAATGTTGCATTATGACATCATAATGGAATGTTACATTATGACATCATAATGGAATTTTGCATTATGACATCATAATGGAATGTTACATTATGACATCATAATGGAATTTTGCATTATGACATCATAATGGAATGTTGCATTATGACATCATAATGGAATTTTGCATTATGACATCATAATGGAATGTTGCATTATGACATCATAATGGAATTTTACATTATGACATCATAATGGAATTTTGCATTATGACATCATAATGGAATTTTGCATTATGACATCATAATGGAATTTTGCATTATGACATCATAATGGAATTTTGCATTATGACATCATAATGGAATTTTGCATTATGACATCATAATGGAATGTTACATTATGACATCATAATGGAATTTTGCATTATGACATCATAATGGAATGTTGCATTATGACATCATAATGGAATTTTGCATTATGACATCATAATGGAATGTTGCATTATGACATCATAATGGAATTTTACATTATGACATCATAATGGAATTTTGCATTATGACATCATAATGGAATTTTGCATTATGACATCATAATGGAATGTTGCATTATGACATCATAATGGAATTTTACATTATGACATCATAATGGAATTTTGCATTATGACATCATAATGGAATTTTGCATTATGACATCATAATGGAATGTTACATTATGACGTAATAATGGCATTTTGCATTATGACATCATAATGGAATTTTGCATTAAGACATCATAATGGAATTTTACATTATGACATCATAATGGAATTTTACATTATGACATCATAATGGAATTTTGCATTATGACATCATAATGGAATTTTGCATTATGACATCATAATGGAATGTTACATTATGACATCATAATGGAATTTTTTATTATGACATCATAATGGAATTTTGCATTATGACATCATAATGGAATTTTGCATTATGACATCATAATGGAATTTTGCATTATGACATCATAATGGAATTTTGCATCATGACATCATAATGGAATGTTACATTATGACGTCATAATGGCATTTTGCATTATGACATCATAATGGAATTTTGCATTATGACATCATAATGGAATGTTACATTATGACGTCATAATGGAATTTTGCATTATGACATCATAATGGAATTTTACATTATGACATCATAATGGAATTTTGCATTATGACATCATAATGGAATTTTGCATTATGACATCATAATGGATTTTTGCATTATGACATCATAATGGAATGTTACATTATGACGTCATAATGGCATTTTGCATTATGACATCATAATGGAATTTTACATTATGACATCATAATGGAATTTTGCATTATGACATCATAATGGAATTTTGCATTATGACATCATAATGGAATGTTACATTATGACGTCATAATGGCATTTTGCATTATGACATCATAATGGAATTTTGCATTATGACATCATAATGGAATGTTACATTATGATGTCATAATGGAATTTTGCATTATGACATCATAATGGAATTTTACATTATGACATCATAATGGAATTTTGCATTATGACATCATAATGGAATTTTGCATTATGACATCATAATGGAATTTTGCATTATGACATCATAATGGAATTTTACATTATGACATCATAATGGAATTTTGCATTATGACATCATAATGGAATTTTGCATTATGACATCATAATGGAATGTTACATTATGACATCATAATGGAATTTTGCATTATGACATCATAATGGAATGTTACATTATGACATCATAATGGAATTTTGCATTATGACATCATAATGGAATGTTACATTATGACATCATAATGGAATTTTACATTATGACATCATAATGGAATGTTGCATTATGACATCATAATGGAATTTTACATTATGACATCATAATGGAATTTTGCATTATGACATCATAATGGAATTTTGCATTATGACATCATAATGGAATTTTGCATTATGACATCATAATGGAATTTTGCATTATGACATCATAATGGAATTTTGCATTATGACATCATAATGGAATGTTACATTATGACATCATAATGGAATTTTGCATTATGACATCATAATGGAATGTTGCATTATGACATCATAATGGAATTTTGCATTATGACATCATAATGGAATTTTGCATTATGACATCATAATGGAATGTTACATTATGACGTAATAATGGCATTTTGCATTATGACATCATAATGGAATTTTGCATTAAGACATCATAATGGAATGTTACATTATGACATCATAATAAAATTTTGCATTATGACATCATAATGGAATGATACATTATGACATCATAATGGAATTTTTCATTATGACATCATAATGGGATTTTACATTATGACATCATAATGGAATTTTGCATTATGACATCATAATGGAATTTTACATTATGACATCATAATGGAATTTTACATTATGACATCATAATGGAATTTTGCATTATGACATCATAATGGAATTTTGCATTATGACATCATAATGGAATGTTACATTATGACATCATAATGGAATTTTTTATTATGACATCATAATGGAATTTTGCATTATGACATCATAATGGAATTTTGCATTATGACATCATAATGGAATTTTGCATTATGACATCATAATGGAATTTTGCATCATGACATCATAATGGAATGTTACATTATGACGTCATAATGGCATTTTGGATTATGACATCATAATGGAATTTTGCATTATGACATCATAATGGAATGTTACATTATGACGTCATAATGGAATTTTGCATTATGACATCATAATGGAATTTTACATTATGACATCATAATGGAATTTTGCATTATGACATCATAATGGAATTTTGCATTATGACATCATAATGAATTTTTGCATTATGACATCATAATGGAATGTTACATTATGACGTCATAATGGCATTTTGCATTATGACATCATAATGGAATTTTACATTATGACATCATAATGGAATTTTGCATTATGACATCATAATGGAATTTTGCATTATGACATCATAATGGAATGTTACATTATGACGTCATAATGGCATTTTGCATTATGACATCATAATGGAATTTTGCATTATGACATCATAATGGAATTTTACATTATGACATCATAATGGAATTTTGCATTATGACATCATAATGGAATTTTGCATTATGACATCATAATGGAATTTTACATTATGACATCATAATGGAATTTTGCATTATGACATCATAATGGAATTTTGCATTATGACATCATAATGGAATGTTACATTATGACATCATAATGGAATTTTGCATTATGACATCATAATGGAATTTTGCATTATGACATCATAATGGAATGTTACATTATGACATCATAATGGAATTTTGCATTATGACATCATAATGGAATGTTACATTATGACATCATAATGGAATTTTACATTATGACATCATAATGGAATTTTGCATTATGACATCATAATGGAATGTTACATTATGACATCATAATGGAATTTTGCATTATGACATCATAATGGAATGTTACATTATGACATCATAATGGAATTTTGCATTATGACATCATAATGGAATGTTACATTATGACATCATAATGGCATTTTGCATTATGACATCATAATGGAATTTTGCATTATGACATCATAATGGAATGTTACATTATGACATCATAATGGAATTTTGCATTATGACATCATAATGGGATTTTACATTATGACATCATAATGGAATTTTGCATTATGACATCATAATGGAATTTTGCATTATGACATCATAATGGAATGTTACATTATGACATCATAATGGAATTTTGCATTATGACATCATAATGGAATGTTACATTATGACATTATAATGGAATGTTACATTATGACATCATAATGGAATTTTGCATTATGACATCATAATGGAATTTTGCATTATGACATCATAATGGAATGTTACATTATGACGTCATAATGGCATTTTGCATTATGACATCATAATGGAATTTTGCATTAAGACATCATAATGGAATGTTACATTATGACATCATAATAAAATTTTGCATTATGACATCATAATGGAATGATACATTATGACATCATAATGGAATTTTTCATTATGACATCATAATGGAATTTTGCATTATGACATCATAATGGAATTTTGCATTATGACATCATAATGGAATTTTACATTATGACATCATAATGGAATTTTGCATTATGACATCATAATGGAATTTTGCATTATGACATCATAATGGAATGTTACATTATGACATCATAATGGAATTTTTTATTATGACATCATAATGGAATTTTGCATTATGACATCATAATGGAATTTTGCATTATGACATCATAATGGAATGTTACATTATGACGTCATAATGGCATTTTGCATTATGACATCATAATGGAATTTTGCATTATGACATCATAATGGAATGTTACATTATGATGTCATAATGGAATTTTGCATTATGACATCATAATGGAATTTTACATTATGACATCATAATGGAATTTTGCATTATGACATCATAATGGAATTTTGCATTATGACATCATAATGGAATTTTACATTATGACATCATAATGGAATTTTGCATTATGACATCATAATGGAATTTTGCATTATGACATCATAATGGAATTTTGCATTATGACATCATAATGGAATTTTGCATTATGACATCATAATGGAATGTTACATTATGACATCATAATGGAATTTTTTATTATGACATCATAATGGAATTTTGCATTATGACATCATAATGGAATTTTGCATTATGACATCATAATGGATTTTTGCATTATGACATCATAATGGAATGTTACATTATGACGTCATAATGGCATTTTGCATTATGACATCATAATGGAATTTTACATTATGACATCATAATGGAATTTTGCATTATGACATCATAATGGAATGTTACATTATGACATCATAATGGAATTTTGCATTATGACATCATAATGGAATGTTACATTATGACATCATAATGGAATTTTGCATTATGACATCATAATGGAATGTTACATTATGACATCATAATGGCATTTTGCATTATGACATCATAATGGAATTTTGCATTATGACATCATAATGGAATGTTACATTATGACATCATAATGGAATTTTGCATGATGACATCATAATGGGATTTTACATTATGACATCATAATGGAATTTTGCATTATGACATCATAATGGAATTTTGCATTATGACATCATAATGGAATTTTGCATTATGACATCATAATGGAATTTTGCATTATGACATCATAATGGAATTTTGCATTATGACATCATAATGGAATGTTACATTATGACATCATAATGGAATTTTGCATTATGACATCATAATGGAATGTTACATTATGACATCATAATAGAATTTTGCATTATGACATCATAATGGAATTTACATTATGACATCATAATGGAATTTTACATTATGACATCATAATGGAATTTTGCATTATGACATCATAATGGAATGTTACATTATGACATCATAATGGAATTTTGCATTATGACATCATAATGGAATGTTACATTATGACATCATAATGGCATTTTGCATTATGACATCATAATGGAATTTTGCATTATGACATCATAATGGGATTTTACATTATGACATCATAATGGAATTTTGCATTATGACATCATAATGGAATTTTACATTATGACATCATAATGGAATTTTGCATTATGACATCATAATGGAATGTTACATTATGACATCATAATGGAATGTTACATTATGACATCATAATGGCATTTTGCATTATGACATCATAATGGAATTTTGCATTATGACATCATAATGGAATGTTACATTATGACATCATAATGGAATTTTGCATTATGACATCATAATGGAATTTTGCATTATGACATCATAATGGAATTTTGCATTATGACATCATAATGGAATGTTACATTATGACATCATAATGGATTTTTGCATTATGACATCATAATGGAATGTTACATTATGACGTCATAATGGCATTTTGCATTATGACATCATAATGGAATTTTACATTATGACATCATAATGGAATTTTGCATTATGACATCATAATGGAATGTTACATTATGACATCATAATGGAATTTTGCATTATGACATCATAATGGAATGTTGCATTATGACATCATAATGGAATGTTACATTATGACATCATAATGGAATTTTGCATTATGACATCATAATGGCATTTTGCATTATGACATCATAATGGAATTTTGCATTATGACATCATAATGGAATGTTACATTATGACATCATAATGGAATTTTGCATTATGACATCATAATGGAATTTTGCATTATGACATCATAATGGAATGTTACATTATGACATCATAATGGAATTTTGCATGATGACATCATAATGGGATTTTACATTATGACATCATAATGGAATTTTGCATTATGACATCATAATGGAATTTTGCATTATGACATCATAATGGAATTTTGCATTATGACATCATAATGGAATTTTGCATTATGACATCATAATGGAATTTTGCATTATGACATCATAATGGAATGTTACATTATGACATCATAATGGAATTTTGCATTATGACATCATAATGGAATGTTACATTATGACATCATAATAGAATTTTGCATTATGACATCATAATGGAATTTACATTATGACATCATAATGGAATTTTACATTATGACATCATAATGGAATTTTGCATTATGACATCATAATGGAATGTTACATTATGACATCATAATGGAATTTTGCATTATGACATCATAATGGAATGTTACATTATGACATCATAATGGAATTTTGCATTATGACATCATAATGGAATGTTACATTATGACATCATAATGGCATTTTGCATTATGACATCATAATGGAATTTTGCATTATGACATCATAATGGGATTTTACATTATGACATCATAATGGAATTTTGCATTATGACATCATAATGGAATTTTGCATTATGACATCATAATGGAATGTTACATTATGACATCATAATGGAATTTTGCATTATGACATCATAATGGAATGTTACATCATGACATCATAATGGAATTTTGCATTATGACATCATAATGGAATGTTACATTATGACATCATAATGGAGTTTTGCATTATGACATCATAATGGAATTTTACATTATGACATCATAATGGAATTTTGCATTATGACATCATAATGGAATTTTGCATTATGACATCATAATGGAATGTTACATTATGACATCATAATGGAATTTTGCATTATGACATCATAATGGAATGTTACATTATGACATCATAATGGAATGTTACATTATGACATCATAATGGAATTTTGCATTATGACATCATAATGGAATTTTGCATTATGACATCATAATGGAATGTTACATTATGACATCATAATGGAATGTTACATTATGACATCATAATGGAATTTTGCATTATGACGTCATAATGGCATTTTGCATTATGACATCATAATGGAATTTTGCATTATGACATCATAATGGAATGTTACATTATGATGTCATAATGGAATTTTGCATTATGACATCATAATGGAATTTTACATTATGACATCATAATGGAATTTTGCATTATGACATCATAATGGAATTTTGCATTATGACATCATAATGGAATTTTACATTATGACATCATAATGGAATTTTGCATTATGACATCATAATGGAATTTTGCATTATGACATCATAATGGAATTTTGCATTATGACATCATAATGGAATTTTGCATTATGACATCATAATGGAATGTTACATTATGACATCATAATGGAATTTTTTATTATGACATCATAATGGAATTTTGCATTATGACATCATAATGGAATTTTGCATTATGACATCATAATGGATTTTTGCATTATGACATCATAATGGAATGTTACATTATGACGTCATAATGGCATTTTGCATTATGACATCATAATGGAATTTTGCATTATGACATCATAATGGAATGTTACATTATGACATCATAATGGAATTTTGCATTATGACATCATAATGGAATGTTACATTATGACATCATAATGGCATTTTGCATTATGACATCATATTGGAATTTTGCATTATGACATCATAATGGAATGTTACATTATGACATCATAATGGAATTTTGCATGATGACATCATAATGGGATTTTACATTATGACATCATAATGGAATTTTGCATTATGACATCATAAAGGAATTTTGCATTATGACATCATAATGGAATTTTGCATTATGACATCATAATGGAATTTTGCATTATGACATCATAATGGAATTTTGCATTATGACATCATAATGGAATTTTGCATTATGACATCATAATGGAATTTTGCATTATGACATCATAATGGAATTTTGCATTATGACATCATAATGCAATTTTGCATTATGACATCATAATGGAATTTTGCATTATGACATCATAATGGAATTTTGCATTATGCCATCATAATGGAATTTTGCATTATGACATTATAATGGAATTTTACATTATGACATCATAATGGAATGTTACATTATGACATCATAATGGAATTTTGCATTATGACATCATAATGGAATTTAAATTATGAGCTCATAATGGAATTTGGCATTATGACATCATAATGGTATGATACATTATGACATCATAATGGAATTTTGCATTTTGACATCATAATGGAATGTTACATTATGACATCATAATGGAATTTTGCATTATGACATCATAATGGAATTTTGCATTATGACATCATAATGGAATTTTACATTATGACATCATAATGGAATTTTACATTATGACATCATAATGGAATTTTGCATTATGACATCATAATGGAATTTTGCATTATGACATCATAATGGAATTTTGCATTATGACATCATAATGGAATGTTACATTATGACATCATAATGGAATTTTGCATTATGACATCATAATGGAATGTTACATTATGACATCATAATAGAATTTTGCATTATGACATCATAATGGAATTTACATTATGACATCATAATGGAATTTTACATTATGACATCATAATAGAATTTTGCATTATGACATCATAATGGAATGTTACATTATGACATCATAATGGAATTTTGCATTATGACATCATAATGGAATGTTACATTATGACATCATAATGGAATTTTGCATTATGACATCATAATGGAATGTTACATTATGACATCATAATGGCATTTTGCATTATGACATCATAATGGAATTTTGCATTATGACATCATAATGGAATGTTACATTATGACATCATAATGGAATTTTGCATTATGACATCATAATGGGATTTTACATTATGACATCATAATGGAATTTTGCATTATGACATCATAATGGAATTTTGCATTATGACATCATAATGGAATTTTGCATTATGACATCATAATGGAATTTTACATTATGACATCATAATGGAATTTTGCATTATGACATCATAATGGAATTTTGCATTATGACATCATAATGGAATGTTACATTATGACATCATAATGGAATTTTGCATTATGACATCATAATGGAATGTTACATTATGACATCATAATAGAATTTTGCATTATGACATCATAATGGAATGTTGCATTATGACATCATAATGGAATGTTACATTATGACATCATAATGGAATTTTGCATTATGACATCATAATGGAATGTTACATTATGACATCATAATGGAATTTTGCATTATGACATCATAATGGAATGTTGCATTATGACATCATAATGGAATTTTGCATTATGACATCATAATGGAATGTTGCATTATGACATCATAATGGAATTTTACATTATGACATCATAATGGAATTTTGCATTATGACATCATAATGGAATTTTGCATTATGACATCATAATGGAATTTTGCATTATGACATCATAATGGAATTTTGCATTATGACATCATAATGGAATTTTGCATTATGACATCATAATGGAATGTTACATTATGACATCATAATGGAATTTTGCATTATGACATCATAATGGAATGTTACATTATGACATCATAATGGAATTTTGCAATATGACATCATAATGGAATGTTGCATTATGACATCATAATGGAATTTTGCATTATGACATCATAATGGAATTTTGCATTATGACATCATAATGGAATGTTACATTATGACGTAATAATGGCATTTTGCATTATGACATCATAATGGAATTTTGCATTAAGACATCATAATGGAATGTTACATTATGACATCAGAATAAAATTTTGCATTATGACATCATAATGGAATGATACATTATGACATCATAATGGAATTTTTCATTATGACATCATAATGGGATTTTACATTATGACATCATAATGGAATTTTGCATTATGACATCATAATGGAATTTTACATTATGACATCATAATGGAATTTTACATTATGACATCATAATGGAATTTTGCATTATGACATCATAATGGAATTTTGCATTATGACATCATAATGGAATGTTACATTATGACATCATAATGGAATTTTTTATTATGACATCATAATGGAATTTTGCATTATGACATCATAATGGAATTTAGCATTATGACATCATAATGGAATTTTGCATTATGACATCATAATGGAATTTTGCATCATGACATCATAATGGAATGTTACATTATGACGTCATAATGGCATTTTGCATTATGACATCATAATGGAATTTTGCATTATGACATCATAATGGAATGTTACATTATGACGTCATAATGGAATTTTGCATTATGACATCATAATGGAATTTTACATTATGACATCATAATGGAATTTTGCATTATGACATCATAATGGAATTTTGCATTATGACATCATAATGGAATTTTGCATTATGACATCATAATGGAATTTTGCATTATGACATCATAATGGAATGTTACATTATGACATCATAATGGAATTTTGCATTATGACATCATAATGGAATGTTACATTATGACATCATAATAGAATTTTGCATTATGACATCATAATGGAATTTACATTATGACATCATAATGGAATTTTACATTATGACATCATAATGGAATTTTGCATTATGACATCATAATGGAATGTTACATTATGACATCATAATGGAATTTTGCATTATGACATCATAATGGAATGTTACATTATGACATCATAATGGAATTTTGCATTATGACATCATAATGGAATGTTACATTATGACATCATAATGGCATTTTGCATTATGACATCATAATGGAATTTTGCATTATGCCATCATAATGGAATGTTACATTATGACATCATAATGGAATTTTGCATTATGACATCATAATGGGATTTTACATTATGACATCATAATGGAATTTTGCATTATGACATCATAATGGAATTTTGCATTATGACATCATAATGGAATGTTACATTATGACATCATAATGGAATTTTGCATTATGACATCATAATGGAATGTTACATTATGACATCATAATGGAATTTTGCATTATGACATCATAATGGAATGTTACATTATGACATCATAATGGAGTTTTGCATTATGACATCATAATGGAATTTTACATTATGACATCATAATGGAATTTTGCATTATGACATCATAATGGAATTTTGCATTATGACATCATAATGGAATGTTACATTATGACATCATAATGGAATTTTGCATTATGACATCATAATGGAATGTTACATTATGACATCATAATGGAATGTTACATTATGACATCATAATGGAATTTTGCATTATGACATCATAATGGAATTTTGCATTATGACATCATAATGGAATTTTGCATCATGACATCATAATGGAATGTTACATTATGACGTCATAATGGCATTTTGCATTATGACATCATAATGGAATTTTGCATTATGACATCATAATGGAATGTTACATTATGACATCATAATGGAATTTTGCATTATGACATCATAATGGAATTTTACATTATGACATCATAATGGAATTTTGCATTATGACATCATAATGGAATTTTGCATTATGACATCATAATGGAATTTTGCATTATGACATCATAATGGAATTTTGCATTATGACATCATAATGGAATGTTACATTATGACATCATAATGGAATTTTGCATTATGACATCATAATGGAATGTTACATTATGACATCATAATAGAATTTTGCATTATGACATCATAATGGAATTTACATTATGACATCATAATGGAATTTTACATTATGACATCATAATGGAATTTTGCATTATGACATCATAATGGAATGTTACATTATGACATCATAATGGAATTTTGCATTATGACATCATAATGGAATGTTACATTATGACATCATAATGGAATTTTGCATTATGACATCATAATGGAATGTTACATTATGACATCATAATGGCATTTTGCATTATGACATCATAATGGAATTTTGCATTATGACATCATAATGGAATGTTACATTATGACATCATAATGGAATTTTGCATTATGACATCATAATGGGATTTTACATTATGACATCATAATGGAATTTTGCATTATGACATCATAATGGAATTTTGCATTATTACATCATAATGGAATGTTACATTATGACATCATAATGGAATTTTGCATTATGACATCATAATGGAATGTTACATTATGACATCATAATGGAATTTTGCATTATGACATCATAATGGAATGTTACATTATGACATCATAATGGAGTTTTGCATTATGACATCATAATGGAATTTTACATTATGACATCATAATGGAATTTTGCATTATGACATCATAATGGAATTTTGCATTATGACATCATAATGGAATGTTACATTATGACATCATAATGGAATTTTGCATTATGACATCATAATGGAATGTTACATTATGACATCATAATGGAATGTTACATTATGACATCATAATGGAATTTTGCATTATGACATCATAATGGAATTTTGCATTATGACATCATAATGGAATGTTACATTATGACGTCATAATGGCATTTTGCATTATGACATCATAATGGAATTTTGCATTAAGACATCATAATGGAATGTTACATTATGACATCATAATAAAATTTTGCATTATGACATCATAATGGAATGATACATTATGACATCATAATGGAATTTTTCATTATGACATCATAATGGGATTTTACATTATGACATCATAATGGAATTTTGCATTATGACATCATAATGGAATTTTACATTATGACATCATAATGGAATTTTGCATTATGACATCATAATGGAATTTTACATTATGACATCATAATGGAATTTTACATTATGACATCATAATGGAATTTTGCATTATGACATCATAATGGAATTTTGCATTATGACATCATAATGGAATGTTACATTATGACATCATAATGGAATTTTTTATTATGACATCATAATGGAATTTTGCATTATGACATCATAATGGAATTTTGCATTATGACATCATAATGGAATGTTACATTATGACGTCATAATGGCATTTTGCATTATGACATCATAATGGAATTTTGCATTAAGACATCATAATGGAATGTTACATTATGACATCATAATAAAATTTTGCATTATGACATCATAATGGAATGATACATTATGACATCATAATGGAATTTTGCATTATGACATCATAATGGAATTTTACATTATGACATCATAATGGAATTTTGCATTATGACATCATAATGGAATTTTACATTATGACATCATAATGGAATTTTACATTATGACATCATAATGGAATTTTGCATTATGACATCATAATGGAATTTTGCATTATGACATCATAATGGAATGTTACATTATGACATCATAATGGAATTTTTTATTATGACATCATAATGGAATTTTGCATTATGACATCATAATGGAATTTTGCATTATGACATCATAATGGAATGTTACATTATGACGTCATAATGGCATTTTGCATTATGACATCATAATGGAATTTTGCATTATGACATCATAATGGAATGTTACATTATGATGTCATAATGGAATTTTGCATTATGACATCATAATGGAATTTTACATTATGACATCATAATGGAATTTTGCATTATGACATCATAATGGAATTTTGCATTATGACATCATAATGGAATTTTACATTATGACATCATAATGGAATTTTGCATTATGACATCATAATGGAATTTTGCATTATGACATCATAATGGAATTTTGCATTATGACATCATAATGGAATTTTGCATTATGACATCATAATGGAATGTTACATTATGACATCATAATGGAATTTTTTATTATGACATCATAATGGAATTTTGCATTATGACATCATAATGGAATTTTGCATTATGACATCATAATGGATTTTTGCATTATGACATCATAATGGAATGTTACATTATGACATCATAATGGAATTTTGCATTATGACATCATAATGGAATGTTACATTATGACATCATAATGGAATTTTGCATTATGACATCATAATGGAATGTTACATTATGACATCATAATGGAATTTTGCATTATGACATCATAATGGAATGTTACATTATGACATCATAATGGCATTTTGCATTATGACATCATAATGGAATTTTGCATTATGACATCATAATGGAATGTTACATTATGACATCATAATGGAATTTTGCATGATGACATCATAATGGGATTTTACATTATGACATCATAATGGAATTTTGCATTATGACATCATAATGGAATTTTGCATTATGACATCATAATGGAATTTTGCATTATGACATCATAATGGAATTTTGCATTATGACATCATAATGGAATTTTGCATTATGACATCATAATGGAATTTTGCATTATGACATCATAATGGAATTTTGCATTATGACATCATAATGGAATTTTGCATTATGCCATCATAATGGAATTTTGCATTATGACATTATAATGGAATTTTACATTATGACATCATAATGGAATGTTACATTATGACATCATAATGGAATTTTGCATTATGACATCATAATGGAATTTAAATTATGAGCTCATAATGGAATTTGGCATTATGACATCATAATGGAATGATACATTATGACATCATAATGGAATTTTGCATTTTGACATCATAATGGAATGTTACATTATGACATCATAATGGAATTTTGCATTATGACATCATAATGGAATTTTACATTATGACATCATAATGGAATTTTGCATTATGACATCATAATGGAATTTTGCATTATGACATCATAATGGAATTTTTAATTATGACATCATAATGGAATTTTACATTATGACATCATAATGGAATTTTGCATCATGACATCATAATGGAATTTTTCATTATGACATCATAATGGAATTTTACATTATGACATCATAATGGAGCTTTGCATTATGACATCATAATGGAATTTTGCATTATGACATCATAATGGAATGATACATTATGACATCATAATGGAATTTTTCATTATGACATCATAATGGGATTTTACATTATGACATCATAATGGAATTTTGCATTATGACATCATAATGGAATTTTGCATTATGACATCATAATGGAATGTTACATTATGACGTCATAATGG
This sequence comes from Eleutherodactylus coqui, assembly GCF_035609145.1. Classification (NCBI taxonomy): domain Eukaryota; kingdom Metazoa; phylum Chordata; class Amphibia; order Anura; family Eleutherodactylidae; genus Eleutherodactylus; species Eleutherodactylus coqui. The sequence goes on from NC_089844.1 coordinate 203,006,628, forward strand.
CATTTTGCATTATGACATCATAATGGAATTTTGCATTAAGACATCATAATGGAATGTTACATTATGACATCATAATAAAATTTTGCATTATGACATCATAATGGAATGATACATTATGACATCATAATGGAATTTTTCATTATGACATCATAATGGGATTTTACATTATGACATCATAATGGAATTTTGCATTATGACATCATAATGGAATTTTACATTATGACATCATAATGGAATTTTACATTATGACATCATAATGGAATTTTGCATTATGACATCATAATGGAATTTTGCATTATGACATCATAATGGAATGTTACATTATGACATCATAATGGAATTTTTTATTATGACATCATAATGGAATTTTGCATTATGACATCATAATGGAATTTTGCATTATGACATCATAATGGAATGTTACATTATGACATCATCATGGAATTTTGCATTATGACATCATAATGGAATTTTGCATTATGACATCATAATGGAATGTTGCATTATGACATCATAATGGAATTTTGCATTATGACATCATAATGGGATTTTACATTATGACATCATAATGGAATTTTGCATTATGACATCATAATGGAATTTTACATTATGACATCATAATGGAATTTTGCATTATGACATCATAATGGAATTTTGCATTATGACATCATAATGGAATGTTACATTATGACATCATCATGGAATTTTGCATTATGACATCATAATGGAATTTCACATTATGACATCATAATGGAATTTCACATTATGACATCATAATGGAATTTTGCATTATGACATCATAATGGAATTTTTCATTATGACATCATAATGGAATTTTACATTATGACATCATAATGGAACTTTGCATTATGACATCATAATGGAATTTTGCATTATGACATCATAATGGAATGATACATTATGACATCATAATGGAATTTTGCATTATGACATCATAATGGAATTTTACAGTATGACATCATAATGGAATTTTGCATTATGACATCATAATGGAATTTTTAATTATGACATCATAATGGAATTTTACATTATGACATCATAATGGAATTTTGCATTATGACATCATAATAGAATTTTGCATTATGACATCATAATGGAATTTTTCATTATGACATCATAATGGAATTTTACATTATGACATCATAATGGAATTTTGCATTATGACATCATAATGGAATGTTGCATTATGACATCATAATGGAATTTTGCATTATGACATCATAATGGGATTTTACATTATGACATCATAATGGAATTTTGCATTATGACATCATAATGGAATTTTACATTATGACATCATAATGGAATTTTGCATTATGACATCATAATGGAATTTTGCATTATGACATCATAATGGAATGTTACATTATGACATCATCATGGAATTTTGCATTATGACATCATAATGGAATTTCACATTATGACATCATAATGGAATTTTGCATTATGACATCATAATGGAATGTTACATTATGACATCATAATGGCATTTTGCATTATGACATCATAATGGAATTTTGCATTATGACATCATAATGGAATGTTACATTATGACATCATAATGGAATTTTGCATTATGACATCATAATGGGATTTTACATTATGACATCATAATGGAATTTTGCATTATGACATCATAATGGAATTTTGCATTATTACATCATAATGGAATGTTACATTATGACATCATAATGGAATTTTGCATTATGACATCATAATGGAATGTTACATTATGACATCATAATGGAATTTTGCATTATGACATCATAATGGAATGTTACATTATGACATCATAATGGAGTTTTGCATTATGACATCATAATGGAATTTTACATTATGACATCATAATGGAATTTTGCATTATGACATCATAATGTAATTTTGCATTATGACATCATAATGGAATGTTACATTATGACATCATGATGGAATTTTGCATTATGACATCATAATGGGATTTTGCATTATGACATCATAATGGAATTTTGCATTATGACATCATAATGGAATTTTACAGTATGACATCATAATGGAATTTTGCATTATGACATCATAATGGAATTTTTCATTATGACATCATAATGGAATTTTACATTATGACATCATAATGGAATTTTACATTATGACATCATAATGGAATGTTACATTATGACATCATAATGGAATTTTGCATTATGACATCATAATGGGATTTTACATTATGACATCATAATGGAATTTTGCATTATGACATCATAATGGAATTTTGCATTATGACATCATAATGGAATTTTGCATTATGACATCATAATAGAATTTTGCATTATGACATCATAATAGAATTTTTCATTATGACATCATAATGGAATTTTACATTATGACATCATAATGGAATTTTGCATTATGACATCATAATGGAATTTTGCATTATGACATCATAATGGAATGTTGCATTATGACATCATAATGGAATTTTGCATTATGACATCATAATGGGATTTTACATTATGACATCATCATGGAATTTTGCATTATGACATCATAATGGAATTTTACATTATGACATCATAATGGAATTTTGCATTATGACATCATAATGGAATTTTGCATTATGACATCATAATGGAATGTTACATTATGACATCATCATGGAATTTTGCATTATGACATCATAATGGAATTTCACATTATGACATCATAATGGAATTTTGCATTATGACATCATATTGGAATTTTGCATTATGACATCATAATGGAATGTTACATTATGACATCATAATGGAATTTTGCATTATGACATCATAATGGAATTTTACAGTATGACATCATAATGGAATTTTGCATTATGACATCATAATGGAATTTTTCATTATGACATCATAATGGAATTTTACATTATGACATCATAATGGAACTTTGCATTATGACATCATAATGGAATTTTGCATTATGACATCATAATGGAATGATACATTATGACATCATAATGGAATTTTGCATTATGACATCATAATGGAATTTTACAGTATGACATCATAATGGAATTTTGCATTATGACATCATAATGGAATTTTTAATTATGACATCATAATGGAATTTTACATTATGACATCATAATGGAATTTTGCATTATGACATCATAATAGAATTTTGCATTATGACATCATAATGGAATTTTTCATTATGACATCATAATGGAATTTTACATTATGACATCATAATGGAATTTTGCATTATGACATCATAATGGAATGTTGCATTATGACATCATAATGGAATTTTGCATTATGACATCATAATGGGATTTTACATTATGACATCATAATGGAATTTTGCATTATGACATCATAATGGAATTTTACATTATGACATCATAATGGAATTTTGCATTATGACATCATAATGGAATTTTGCATTATGACATCATAATGGAATGTTACATTATGACATCATCATGGAATTTTGCATTATGACATCATAATGGAATTTCACATTATGACATCATAATGGAATTTTGCATTATGACATCATAATGGAATGTTACATTATGACATCATAATGGCATTTTGCATTATGACATCATAATGGAATTTTGCATTATGACATCATAATGGAATGTTACATTATGACATCATAATGGAATTTTGCATTATGACATCATAATGGGATTTTACATTATGACATCATAATGGAATTTTGCATTATGACATCATAATGGAATTTTGCATTATTACATCATAATGGAATGTTACATTATGACATCATAATGGAATTTTGCATTATGACATCATAATGGAATGTTACATTATGACATCATAATGGAATTTTGCATTATGACATCATAATGGAATGTTACATTATGACATCATAATGGAGTTTTGCATTATGACATCATAATGGAATTTTACATTATGACATCATAATGGAATTTTGCATTATGACATCATAATGGAATTTTGCATTATGACATCATAATGGAATGTTACATTATGACATCATAATGGAATTTTGCATTATGACATCATAATGGAATGTTACATTATGACATCATAATGGAATGTTACATTATGACATCATAATGGAATTTTGCATTATGACATCATAATGGAATTTTGCATTATGACATCATAATGGAATGTTACATTATGACGTCATAATGGCATTTTGCATTATGACATCATAATGGAATTTTGCATTAAGACATCATAATGGAATGTTACATTATGACATCATAATAAAATTTTGCATTATGACATCATAATGGAATGATACATTATGACATCATAATGGAATTTTTCATTATGACATCATAATGGGATTTTACATTATGACATCATAATGGAATTTTGCATTATGACATCATAATGGAATTTTACATTATGACATCATAATGGAATTTTACATTATGACATCATAATGGAATGTTACATTATGACATCATAATGGAATTTTGCATTATGACATCATAATGGAATGTTACATTATGACATCATAATGGAATGTTACATTATGACATCATAATGGAATTTTGCATTATGACATCATAATGGAATTTTGCATTATGACATCATAATGGAATGTTACATTATGACGTCATAATGGCATTTTGCATTATGACATCATAATGGAATTTTGCATTAAGACATCATAATGGAATGTTACATTATGACATCATAATAAAATTTTGCATTATGACATCATAATGGAATGATACATTATGACATCATAATGGAATTTTTCATTATGACATCATAATGGGATTTTACATTATGACATCATAATGGAATTTTGCATTATGACATCATAATGGAATTTTACATTATGACATCATAATGGAATTTTACATTATGACATCATAATGGAATTTTGCATTATGACATCATAATGGAATTTTGCATTATGACATCATAATGGAATGTTACATTATGACATCATAATGGAATTTTTTATTATGACATCATAATGGAATTTTGCATTATGACATCATAATGGAATTTTGCATTATGACATCATAATGGAATGTTACATTATGACGTCATAATGGCATTTTGCATTATGACATCATAATGGAATTTTGCATTATGACATCATAATGGAATGTTACATTATGATGTCATAATGGAATTTTGCATTATGACATCATAATGGAATTTTACATTATGACATCATAATGGAATTTTGCATTATGACATCATAATGGAATTTTGCATTATGACATCATAATGGAATTTTACATTATGACATCATAATGGAATTTTGCATTATGACATCATAATGGAATTTTGCATTATGACATCATAATGGAATTTTGCATTATGACATCATAATGGAATTTTGCATTATGACATCATAATGGAATGTTACATTATGACATCATAATGGAATTTTTTATTATGACATCATAATGGAATTTTGCATTATGACATCATAATGGAATTTTGCATTATGACATCATAATGGATTTTTGCATTATGACATCATAATGGAATGTTACATTATGACGTCATAATGGCATTTTGCATTATGACATCATAATGGAATTTTACATTATGACATCATAATGGAATTTTGCATTATGACATCATAATGGAATGTTACATTATGACATCATAATGGAATTTTGCATTATGACATCATAATGGAATGTTACATTATGACATCATAATGGAATTTTGCATTATGACATCATAATGGAATGTTACATTATGACATCATAATGGCATTTTGCATTATGACATCATAATGGAATTTTGCATTATGACATCATAATGGAATGTTACATTATGACATCATAATGGAATTTTGCATGATGACATCATAATGGGATTTTACATTATGACATCATAATGGAATTTTGCATTATGACATCATAATGGAATTTTGCATTATGACATCATAATGGAATTTTGCATTATGACATCATAATGGAATTTTGCATTATGACATCATAATGGAATTTTGCATTATGACATCATAATGGAATTTTGCATTATGACATCATAATGGAATTTTGCATTATGACATCATAATGGAATTTTGCATTATGCCATCATAATGGAATTTTGCATTATGACATTATAATGGAATTTTACATTATGACATCATAATGGAATGTTACATTATGACATCATAATGGAATTTTGCATTATGACATCATAATGGAATTTAAATTATGAGCTCATAATGGAATTTGGCATTATGACATCATAATGGAATGATACATTATGACATCATAATGGAATTTTGCATTTTGACATCATAATGGAATGTTACATTATGACATCATAATGGAATTTTGCATTATGACATCATAATGGAATTTTGCATTATGACATCATAATGGGATTTTACATTATGACATCATAATGGAATTTTGCATTATGACATCATAATGGAATTTTGCATTATGACATCATAATGGAATTTTGCATTATGACATCATAATGGAATTTTGCATTATGACATCATAATGGAATTTTACATTATGACATCATAATGGAATTTTGCATTATGACATCATAATGGAATTTTGCATTATGACATCATAATGGAATGTTACATTATGACATCATAATGGAATTTTGCATTATGACATCATAATGGAATGTTACATTATGACATCATAATAGAATTTTGCATTATGACATCATAATGGAATGTTGCATTATGACATCATAATGGAATTTTACATTATGACATCATAATGGAATATTGCATTATGACATCATAATGGAATGTTACATTATGACATCATAATGGAATGTTACATTATGACGTCATAATGGCATTTTGCATTATGACATCATAATGGAATTTTGCATTAAGACATCATAATGGAATGTTACATTATGACATCATAATAAAATTTTGCATTATGACATCATAATGGAATGATACATTATGACATCATAATGGAATTTTTCATTATGACATCATAATGGGATTTTACATTATGACATCATAATGGAATTTTGCATTATGACATCATAATGGAATTTTACATTATGACATCATAATGGAATTTTACATTATGACATCATAATGGAATTTTGCATTATGACATCATAATGGAATTTTGCATTATGACATCATAATGGAATGTTACATTATGACATCATAATGGAATTTTTTATTATGACATCATAATGGAATTTTGCATTATGACATCATAATGGAATTTTGCATTATGACATCATAATGGAATGTTACATTATGACGTCATAATGGCATTTTGCATTATGACATCATAATGGAATTTTGCATTATGACATCATAATGGAATGTTACATTATGATGTCATAATGGAATTTTGCATTATGACATCATAATGGAATTTTACATTATGACATCATAATGGAATTTTGCATTATGACATCATAATGGAATTTTGCATTATGACATCATAATGGAATTTTACATTATGACGTCATAATGGCATTTTGCATTATGACATCATAATGGAATTTTGCATTATGACATCATAATGGAATGTTACATTATGACGTCATAATGGAATTTTGCATTATGACATCATAATGGAATTTTACATTATGACATCATAATGGAATTTTGCATTATGACATCATAATGGAATTTTGCATTATGACATCATAATGGAATTTTGCATTATGACATCATAATGGAATGTTACATTATGACATCATAATGGAATTTTGCATTATGACATCATAATGGAATGTTACATTATGACATCATAATAGAATTTTGCATTATGACATCATAATGGAATTTTGCATTATGACATCATAATGGAATGTTACATTATGACATCATAATGGAATTTTGCATTATGACATCATAATGGAATGTTACATTATGACATCATAATGGCATTTTGCATTATGACATCATAATGGAATTTTGCATTATGACATCATAATGGAATGTTACATTATGACATCATAATGGAATTTTGCATTATGACATCATAATGGGATTTTACATTATGACATCATAATGGAATTTTGCATTATGACATCATAATGGAATTTTGCATTATGACATCATAATGGAATTTTGCATTATGACATCATAATGGAATTTTGCATTATGACATCATAATGGAATTTTACATTATGACATCATAATGGAATTTTGCATTATGACATCATAATGGAATTTTGCATTATGACATCATAATGGAATGTTACATTATGACATCATAATGGAATTTTGCATTATGACATCATAATGGAATGTTACATTATGACATAATAATAGAATTTTGCATTATGACATCATAATGGAATGTTGCATTATGACATCATAATGGAATTTTACATTATGACATCATAATGGAATATTGCATTATGACATCATAATGGAATTTTGCATTATGACATCATAATGGAATGTTGCATTATGACATCATAATGGAATTTTACATTATGACATCATAATGGAATATTGCATTATGACATCATAATGGAATGTTACATTATGACATCATAATGGAATTTTGCATTATGACATCATAATGGAATGTTACATTATGACATCATAATGGAATTTTGCATTATGACATCATAATGGAATGTTGCATTATGACATCATAATGGAATTTTGCATTATGACATCATAATGGAATGTTGCATTATGACATCATAATGGAATTTTACATTATGACATCATAATGGAATTTTGCATTATGACATCATAATGGAATTTTGCATTATGACATCATAATGGAATTTTGCATTATGACATCATAATGGAATTTTACAGTATGACATCATAATGGAATTTTGCATTATGACATCATAATGGAATTTTTAATTATGACATCATAATGGAATTTTACATTATGACATCATAATGGAATTTTGCATTATGACATCATAATGGAATGTTACATTATGACATCATAATGGAATTTTGCATTATGACATCATAATGGAATGTTACATTATGACATCATAATAGAATTTTGCATTATGACATCATAATGGAATTTTGCATTATGACATCATAATGGAATGTTACATTATGACATCATAATGGAATTTTGCATTATGACATCATAATGGAATGTTACATTATGACATCATAATGGCATTTTGCATTATGACATCATAATGGAATTTTGCATTATGACATCATAATGGAATGTTACATTATGACATCATAATGGAATTTTGCATTATGACATCATAATGGGATTTTACATTATGACATCATAATGGAATTTTGCATTATGACATCATAATGGAATTTTGCATTATGACATCATAATGGAATTTTGCATTATGACATCATAATGGAATTTTGCATTATGACATCATAATGGAATTTTACATTATGACATCATAATGGAATTTTGCATTATGACATCATAATGGAATTTTGCATTATGACATCATAATGGAATGTTACATTATGACATCATAATGGAATTTTGCATTATGACATCATAATGGAATGTTACATTATGACATCATAATAGAATTTTGCATTATGACATCATAATGGAATGTTGCATTATGACATCATAATGGAATTTTACATTATGACATCATAATGGAATATTGCATTATGACATCATAATGGAATTTTGCATTATGACATCATAATGGAATGTTGCATTATGACATCATAATGGAATTTTACATTATGACATCATAATGGAATATTGCATTATGACATCATAATGGAATGTTACATTATGACATCATAATGGAATTTTGCATTATGACATCATAATGGAATGTTACATTATGACATCATAATGGAATTTTGCATTATGACATCATAATGGAATGTTGCATTATGACATCATAATGGAATTTTGCATTATGACATCATAATGGAATGTTGCATTATGACATCATAATGGAATTTTACATTATGACATCATAATGGAATTTTGCATTATGACATCATAATGGAATTTTGCATTATGACATCATAATGGAATTTTGCATTATGACATCATAATGGAATTTTACAGTATGACATCATAATGGAATTTTGCATTATGACATCATAATGGAATTTTTAATTATGACATCATAATGGAATTTTACATTATGACATCATAATGGAATTTTGCATCATGACATCATAATGGAATTTTTCATTATGACATCATAATGGAATTTTACATTATGACATCATAATGGAGCTTTGCATTATGACATCATAATGGAATTTTGCATTATGACATCATAATGGAATGATACATTATGACATCATAATGGAATTTTTCATTATGACATCATAATGGGATTTTACATTATGACATCATAATGGAATTTTGCATTATGACATCATAATGGAATTTTGCATTATGACATCATAATGGAATGTTACATTATGACGTCATAATGGCATTTTGCATTATGACATCATAATGGAATTTTGCATTAAGACATCATAATGGAATGTTACATTATGACATCATAATAAAATTTTGCATTATGACATCATAATGGAATGATACATTATGACATCATAATGGAATTTTTCATTATGACATCATAATGGGATTTTACATTATGACATCATAATGGAATTTTGCATTATGACATCATAATGGAATTTTACATTATGACATCATAATGGAATTTTACATTATGACATCATAATGGAATTTTGCATTATGACATCATAATGGAATTTTGCATTATGACATCATAATGGAATGTTACATTATGACATCATAATGGAATTTTTTATTATGACATCATAATGGAATTTTGCATTATGACATCATAATGGAATTTTGCATTATGACATCATAATGGAATGTTACATTATGACGTCATAATGGCATTTTGCATTATGACATCATAATGGAATTTTGCATTATGACATCATAATGGAATGTTACATTATGATGTCATAATGGAATTTTGCATTATGACATCATAATGGAATTTTACATTATGACGTCATAATGGAATTTTGCATTATGACATCATAATGGAATTTTGCATTATGACATCATAATGGAATTTTACATTATGACATCATAATGGAATTTTGCATTATGACATCATAATGGAATTTTGCATTATGACATCATAATGGAATGTTACATTATGACATCATAATGGAATTTTGCATTATGACATCATAATGGAATGTTACATTATGACATCATAATAGAATTTTGCATTATGACATCATAATGGAATTTACATTATGACATCATAATGGAATTTTACATTATGACATCATAATGGAATTTTGCATTATGACATCATAATGGAATGTTACATTATGACATCATAATGGAATTTTGCATTATGACATCATAATGGAATGTTACATTATGACATCATAATGGAATTTTGCATTATGACATCATAATGGAATGTTACATTATGACATCATAATGGCATTTTGCATTATGACATCATAATGGAATTTTGCATTATGACATCATAATGGAATGTTACATTATGACATCATAATGGAATTTTGCATTATGACATCATAATGGGATTTTACATTATGACATCATAATGGAATTTTGCATTATGACATCATAATGGAATTTTGCATTATGACATCATAATGGAATTTTGCATTATGACATCATAATGGAATTTTGCATTATGACATCATAATGGAATTTTACATTATGACATCATAATGGAATTTTGCATTATGACATCATAATGGAATTTTGCATTATGACATCATAATGGAATGTTACATTATGACATCATAATGGAATTTTGCATTATGACATCATAATGGAATGTTACATTATGACATCATAATGGAATTTTGCATTATGACATCATAATGGAATGTTACATTATGACATCATAATAGAATTTTGCATTATGACATCATAATGGAATTTACATTATGACATCATAATGGAATTTTGCATTATGACATCATAATGGAATGTTACATTATGACATCATAATGGAATTTTGCATTATGACATCATAATGGAATGTTGCATTATGACATCATAATGGAATTTTGCATTATGACATCATAATGGAATTTTGCATTATGACATCATAATGGAATGTTACATTATGACATCATAATGGCATTTTGCATTATGACATCATAATGGAATTTTGCATTATGACATCATAATGGAATGTTACATTATGACATCATAATGGAATTTTGCATTATGACATCATAATGGGATTTTACATTATGACATCATAATGGAATTTTGCATTATGACATCATAATGGAATTTTGCATTATGACATCATAATGGAATTTTGCATTATGACATCATAATGGAATTTTGCATTATGACATCATAATGGAATTTTACATTATGACATCATAATGGAATTTTGCATTATGACATCATAATGGAATTTTGCATTATGACATCATAATGGAATGTTACATTATGACATCATAATGGAATTTTGCATTATGACATCATAATGGAATGTTACATTATGACATCATAATAGAATTTTGCATTATGACATCATAATGGAATGTTGCATTATGACATCATAATGGAATTTTACATTATGACATCATAATGGAATATTGCATTATGACATCATAATGGAATGTTACATTATGACATCATAATGGAATTTTGCATTATGACATCATAATGGAATGTTACATTATGACATCATAATGGAATTTTGCATTATGACATCATAATGGAATGTTGCATTATGACATCATAATGGAATTTTGCATTATGACATCATAATGGAATGTTGCATTATGACATCATAATGGAATTTTACATTATGACATCATAATGGAATGTTGCATTATGACATCATAATGGAATTTTGCATTATGACATCATAATGGAATTTTGCATTATGACATCATAATGGAATTTTGCATTATGACATCATAATGGAATTTTGCATTATGACATCATAATGGAATGTTACATTATGACATCATAATGGAATTTTGCATTATGACATCATAATGGAAGGTTGCATTATGACATCATAATGGAATTTTGCATTATGACATCATAATGGAATTTTGCATTATGACATCATAATGGAATGTTACATTATGACGTAATAATGGCATTTTGCATTATGACATCATAATGGAATTTTGCATTAAGACATCATAATGGAATGTTACATTATGACATCATAATAAAATTTTGCATTATGACATCATAATGGAATGATACATTATGACATCATAATGGAATTTTTCATTATGACATCATAATGGGATTTTACATTATGACATCATAATGGAATTTTGCATTATGACATCATAATGGAATTTTACATTATGACATCATAATGGAATTTTACATTATGACATCATAATGGAATTTTGCATTATGACATCATAATGGAATTTTGCATTATGACATCATAATGGAATGTTACATTATGACATCATAATGGAATTTTTTATTATGACATCATAATGGAATTTTGCATTATGACATCATAATGGAATTTTGCATTATGACATCATAATGGAATTTTGCATTATGACATCATAATGGAATTTTGCATCATGACATCATAATGGAATGTTACATTATGACGTCATAATGGCATTTTGCATTATGACATCATAATGGAATTTTGCATTATGACATCATAATGGAATGTTACATTATGATGTCATAATGGAATTTTGCATTATGACATCATAATGGAATTTTACATTATGACATCATAATGGAATTTTGCATTATGACATCATAATGGAATTTTACATTATGACATCATAATGTTATTTTGCATTATGACATCATAATGGAATTTTGCATTATGACATCATAATGGAATGTTACATTATGACATCATAATGGAATTTTGCATTATGACATCATAATGGAATGTTACATTATGACATCATAATAGAATTTTGCATTATGACATCATAATGGAATTTACATTATGACATCATAATGGAATTTTACATTATGACATCATAATGGAATTTTGCATTATGACATCATAATGGAATGTTACATTATGACATCATAATGGAATTTTGCATTATGACATCATAATGGAATGTTACATTATGACATCATAATGGAATTTTGCATTATGACATCATAATGGAATGTTACATTATGACATCATAATGGCATTTTGCATTATGACATCATAATGGAATTTTGCATTATGACATCATAATGGAATGTTACATTATGACATCATAATGGAATTTTGCATTATGACATCATAATGGGATTTTACATTATGACATCATAATGGAATTTTGCATTATGACATCATAATGGAATTTTGCATTATGACATCATAATGGAATGTTACATTATGACATCATAATGGAATGTTACATTATGACATCATAATGGAATTTTGCATTTTGACATCATAATGGAATGTTACATTATGACATCATAATGGAATTTTGCATTATGACATCATAATGGAATGTTACATTATGACGTCATAATGGCATTTTGCATTATGACATCATAATGGAATTTTGCATTATGACATCATAATGGAATGTTACATTATGACGTCATAATGGAATTTTGCATTATGACATCATAATGGAATTTTACATTATGACATCATAATGGAATTTTGCATTATGACATCATAATGGAATTTTGCATTATGACATCATAATGGAATTTTACATTATGACATCATAATGGAATTTTGCATTATGACATCATAATGGAATTTTGCATTATGACATCATAATGGAATGTTACATTATGACGTCATAATGGCATTTTGCATTATGACATCATAATGGAATTTTGCATTAAGACATCATAATGGAATGTTACATTATGACATCATAATAAAATTTTGCATTATGACATCATAATGGAATGATACATTATGACATCATAATGGAATTTTTCATTATGACATCATAATGTTATTTTGCATTATGACATCATAATGGAATTTTGCATTATGACATCATAATGGAATGTTACATTATGACATCATAATGGAATTTTACATTATGACATCATAATGGAATTTTGCATTATGACATCATAATGGAATTTTGCATTATGACATCATAATGGAATGTTACATTATGACATCATAATGGGATTTTTTATTATGACATCATAATGGAATTTTGCATTATGACATCATAATGGAATTTTGCATTATGACATCATAATGGAATGTTACATTATGACGTCATAATGGCATTTTCCATTATGACATCATAATGGAATTTTGCATTATGACATCATAATGGAATGTTACATTATGATGTCATAATGGAATTTTGCATTATGACATCATAATGGAATTTTACATTATGACATCATAATGGAATTTTGCATTATGACATCATAATGGAATTTTGCATTATGACATCATAATGGAATTTTGCATTATGACATCATAATGGAATTTTGCATTATGACATCATAATGGAATTTTACATTATGACATCATAATGGAATTTTGCATTATGACATCATAATGGAATTTTGCATTATGACATCATAATGGAATTTTGCATTATGACATCATAATGGAATTTTGCATTATGACATCATAATGGAATTTTTTATTATGACATCATAATGGAATTTTTTATTATGACATCATAATGGAATTTTGCATTATGACATCATAATGGAATTTTGCATTATGACATCATAATGGAATGTTACATTATGACGTCATAATGGCATTTTGCATTATGACATCATAATGGAATTTTGCATTATGACATCATGATGGAATGTTACATTATGATGTCATAATGGAATTTTGCATTATGACATCATAATGGAATTTTACATTATGACATCATAATGGAATTTTGCATTATGACATCATAATGGAATTTTACATTATGACATCATAATGGAATTTTACATTATGACATCATAATGGAATTTTGCATTATGACATCATAATGGAATTTTGCATCATGACATCATAATGGAATGTTACATTATGACGTCATAATGGCATTTTGCATTATGACATCATAATGGAATTTTGCATTATGACATCATAATGGAATGTTACATTATGATGTCATAATGGAATTTTGCATTATGACATCATAATGGAATTTTACATTATGACATCATAATGGAATTTTGCATTATGACATCATAATGGAATTTTGCATTATGACATCATAATGGAATTTTGCATTATGACATCATAATGGAATTTTGCATTATGACATCATAATGGAATTTTGCATTATGACATCATAATGGAATGTTACATTATGACATCATAATGGAATTTTGCATTATGACATCATAATGGAATGTTACATTATGACATCATAATAGAATTTTGCATTATGACATCATAATGGAATTTACATTATGACATCATAATGGAATTTTACATTATGACATCATAATGGAATTTTGCATTATGACATCATAATGGAATGTTACATTATGACATCATAATGGAATTTTGCATTATGACATCATAATGGAATGTTACATTATGACATCATAATGGAATTTTGCATTATGACATCATAATGGAATGTTACATTATGACATCATAATGGAATTTTGCATTATGACATCATAATGGAATGTTACATTATGACATCATAATGGCATTTTGCATTATGACATCATAATGGAATTTTGCATTATGACATCATAATGGAATGTTACATTATGACATCAAAATGGAATTTTGCAATATGACATCATAATGGGATTTTACATTATGACATCATAATGGAATTCTGCATTATGACATCATAATGGAATTTTGCATTATGACATCATAATGGAATGTTACATTATGACATCATAATGGAGTTTTGCATTATGACATCATAATGGAATTTTACATTATGACATCATAATGGAATTTTGCATTATGACATCATAATGGAATTTTGCATTATGACATCATAATGGAATGTTACATTATGACATCATAATGGAATTTTGCATTATGACATCATAATGGAATGTTACATTATGACATCATAATGGAATGTTACATTATGACATCATAATGGAATTTTGCATTATGACATCATAATGGAATTTTGCATTATGACATCATAATGGAATGTTACATTATGACGTCATAATGGCATTTTGCATTATGACATCATAATGGAATTTTGCATTAAGACATCATAATGGAATGTTACATTATGACATCATAATAAAATTTTGCATTATGACATCATAATGGAATGATACATTATGACATCATAATGGAATTTTTCATTATGACATCATAATGGGATTTTACATTATGACATCATAATGGAATTTTGCATTATGACATCATAATGGAATTTTACATTATGACATCATAATGGAATTTTACATTATGACATCATAATGGAATTTTGCATTATGACATCATAATGGAATTTTGCATTATGACATCATAATGGAATGTTACATTATGACATCATAATGGAATTTTTTATTATGACATCATAATGGAATTTTGCATTATGACATCATAATGGAATTTTGCATTATGACATCATAATGGAATGTTACATTATGACGTCATAATGACATTTTGCATTATGACATCATAATGGAATTTTGCATTATGACATCATAATGGAATGTTACATTATGATGTCATAATGGAATTTTGCATTATGACATCATAATGGAATTTTACATTATGACATCATAATGGAATTTTGCATTATGACATCATAATGGAATTTTGCATTATGACATCATAATGGAATTTTACATTATGACATCATAATGGAATTTTGCATTATGACATCATAATGGAATTTTGCATTATGACATCATAATGGAATTTTGCATTATGACATCATAATGGAATTTTGCATTATGACATCATAATGGAATGTTACATTATGACATCATAATGGAATTTTTTATTATGACATCATAATGGAATTTTGCATTATGACATCATAATGGAATTTTGCATTATGACATCATAATGGAATTTTGCATTATGACATCATAATGGATTTTTGCATTATGACATCATAATGGAATGTTACATTATGACGTCATAATGGCATTTTGCATTATGACATCATAATGGAATTTTACATTATGACATCATAATGGAATTTTGCATTATGACATCATAATGGAATGTTACATTATGACATCATAATGGAATTTTGCATTATGACATCATAATGGAATGTTACATTATGACATCATAATGGAATTTTGCATTATGACATCATAATGGAATGTTACATTATGACATCATAATGGCATTTTGCATTATGACATCATAATGGAATTTTGCATTATGACATCATAATGGAATGTTACATTATGACATCATAATGGAATTTTGCATGATGACATCATAATGGGATTTTACATTATGACATCATAATGGAATTTTGCATTATGACATCATAATGGAATTTTGCATTATGACATCATAATGGAATTTTGCATTATGACATCATAATGGAATTTTGCATTATGACATCATAATGGAATTTTGCATTATGACATCATAATGCAATTTTGCATTATGACATCATAATGGAATTTTGCATTATGACATCATAATGGAATTTTGCATTATGCCATCATAATGGAATTTTGCATTATGACATTATAATTGAATTTTACATTATGACATCATAATGGAATGTTACATTATGACATCATAATGGAATTTTGCATTATGACATCATAATGGAATTTAAATTATGAGCTCATAATGGAATTTGGCATTATGACATCATAATGGAATGATACATTATGACATCATAATGGAATTTTGCATTTTGACATCATAATGGAATGTTACATTATGACATCATAATGGAATTTTGCATTATGACATCATAATGGAATTTTACATTATGACATCATAATGGAATTTTGCATTATGACATCATAATGGAATTTTGCATTATGACATCATAATGGAATTTTTAATTATGACATCATAATGGAATTTTACATTATGACATCATAATGGAATTTTGCATCATGACATCATAATGGAATTTTTCATTATGACATCATAATGGAATTTTACATTATGACATCATAATGGAGCTTTGCATTATGACATCATAATGGAATTTTTCATTATGACATCATAATGGGATTTTACATTATGACATCATAATGGAATGTTACATTATGACATCATAATAGAATTTTGCATTATGACATCATAATGGAATGTTGCATTATGACATCATAATGGAATTTTACATTATGACATCATAATGGAATATTGCATTATGACATCATAATGGAATGTTACATTATGACATCATAATGGAATTTTGCATTATGACATCATAATGGAATGTTACATTATGACATCATAATGGAATTTTGCATTATGACATCATAATGGAATGTTGCATTATGACATCATAATGGAATTTTGCATTATGACATCATAATGGAATGTTGCATTATGACATCATAATGGAATTTTACATTATGACATCATAATGGAATGTTGCATTATGACATCATAATGGAATTTTGCATTATGACATCATAATGGAATTTTGCATTATGACATCATAATGGAATTTTGCATTATGACATCATAATGGAATTTTGCATTATGACATCATAATGGAATGTTACATTATGACATCATAATGGAATTTTGCATTATGACATCATAATGGAATGTTGCATTATGACATCATAATGGAATTTTGCATTATGACATCATAATGGAATTTTGCATTATGACATCATAATGGAATGTTACATTATGACGTAATAATGGCATTTTGCATTATGACATCATAATGGAATTTTGCATTAAGACATCATAATGGAATGTTACATTATGACATCATAATAAAATTTTGCATTATGACATCATAATGGAATGATACATTATGACATCATAATGGAATTTTTCATTATGACATCATAATGGGATTTTACATTATGACATCATAATGGAATTTTGCATTATGACATCATAATGGAATTTTACATTATGACATCATAATGGAATTTTACATTATGACATCATAATGGAATTTTGCATTATGACATCATAATGGAATTTTGCATTATGACATCATAATGGAATGTTACATTATGACATCATAATGGAATTTTTTATTATGACATCATAATGGAATTTTGCATTATGACATCATAATGGAATTTTGCATTATGACATCATAATGGAATTTTGCATTATGACATCATAATGGAATTTTGCATCATGACATCATAATGGAATGTTACATTATGACGTCATAATGGCATTTTGCATTATGACATCATAATGGAATTTTGCATTATGACATCATAATGGAATGTTACATTATGATGTCATAATGGAATTTTGCATTATGACATCATAATGGAATTTTACATTATGACATCATAATGGAATTTTGCATTATGACATCATAATGGAATTTTACATTATGACATCATAATGTTATTTTGCATTATGACATCATAATGGAATTTTGCATTATGACATCATAATGGAATGTTACATTATGACATCATAATGGAATTTTGCATTATGACATCATAATGGAATGTTACATTATGACATCATAATAGAATTTTGCATTATGACATCATAATGGAATTTACATTATGACATCATAATGGAATTTTACATTATGACATCATAATGGAATTTTGCATTATGACATCATAATGGAATGTTACATTATGACATCATAATGGAATTTTGCATTATGACATCATAATGGAATGTTACATTATGACATCATAATGGAATTTTGCATTATGACATCATAATGGAATGTTACATTATGACATCATAATGGCATTTTGCATTATGACATCATAATGGAATTTTGCATTATGACATCATAATGGAATGTTACATTATGACATCATAATGGAATTTTGCATTATGACATCATAATGGGATTTTACATTATGACATCATAATGGAATTTTGCATTATGACATCATAATGGAATTTTGCATTATGACATCATAATGGAATGTTACATTATGACATCATAATGGAATGTTACATTATGACATCATAATGGAATTTTGCATTTTGACATCATAATGGAATGTTACATTATGACATCATAATGGAATTTTGCATTATGACATCATAATGGAATGTTACATTATGACGTCATAATGGCATTTTGCATTATGACATCATAATGGAATTTTGCATTATGACATCATAATGGAATGTTACATTATGACGTCATAATGGAATTTTGCATTATGACATCATAATGGAATTTTACATTATGACATCATAATGGAATTTTGCATTATGACATCATAATGGAATTTTACATTATGACATCATAATGGAATTTTGCATTATGACATCATAATGGAATTTTGCATTATGACATCATAATGGAATGTTACATTATGACGTCATAATGGCATTTTGCATTATGACATCATAATGGAATTTTGCATTAAGACATCATAATGGAATGTTACATTATGACATCATAATAAAATTTTGCATTATGACATCATAATGGAATGATACATTATGACATCATAATGGAATTTTTCATTATGACATCATAATGGGATTTTACATTATGACATCATAATGGAATTTTGCATTATGACATCATAATGGAATTTTACATTATGACATCATAATGGAATTTTACATTATGACATCATAATGGAATTTTGCATTATGACATCATAATGGAATTTTGCATTATGACATCATAATGGAATGTTACATTATGACATCATAATGGGATTTTTTATTATGACATCATAATGGAATTTTGCATTATGACATCATAATGGAATTTTGCATTATGACATCATAATGGAATGTTACATTATGACGTCATAATGGCATTTTCCATTATGACATCATAATGGAATTTTGCATTATGACATCATAATGGAATGTTACATTATGATGTCATAATGGAATTTTGCATTATGACATCATAATGGAATTTTACATTATGACATCATAATGGAATTTTGCATTATGACATCATAATGGAATTTTGCATTATGACATCATAATGGAATTTTGCATTATGACATCATAATGGAATTTTACATTATGACATCATAATGGAATTTTGCATTATGACATCATAATGGAATTTTGCATTATGACATCATAATGGAATTTTGCATTATGACATCATAATGGAATTTTGCATTATGACATCATAATGGAATTTTTTATTATGACATCATAATGGAATTTTTTATTATGACATCATAATGGAATTTTGCATTATGACATCATAATGGAATTTTGCATTATGACATCATAATGGAATGTTACATTATGACGTCATAATGGCATTTTGCATTATGACATCATAATGGAATTTTGCATTATGACATCATGATGGAATGTTACATTATGATGTCATAATGGAATTTTGCATTATGACATCATAATGGAATTTTACATTATGACATCATAATGGAATTTTGCATTATGACATCATAATGGAATTTTACATTATGACATCATTATGGAATTTTACATTATGACATCATAATGGAATTTTGCATTATGACATCATAATGGAATTTTGCATCATGACATCATAATGGAATGTTACATTATGACGTCATAATGGCATTTTGCATTATGACATCATAATGGAATTTTGCATTATGACATCATAATGGAATGTTACATTATGATGTCATAATGGAATTTTGCATTATGACATCATAATGGAATTTTACATTATGACATCATAATGGAATTTTGCATTATGACATCATAATGGAATTTTGCATTATGACATCATAATGGAATTTTGCATTATGACATCATAATGGAATTTTGCATTATGACATCATAATGGAATTTTGCATTATGACATCATAATGGAATGTTACATTATGACATCATAATGGAATTTTGCATTATGACATCATAATGGAATGTTACATTATGACATCATAATAGAATTTTGCATTATGACATCATAATGGAATTTACATTATGACATCATAATGGAATTTTACATTATGACATCATAATGGAATTTTGCATTATGACATCATAATGGAATGTTACATTATGACATCATAATGGAATTTTGCATTATGACATCATAATGGAATGTTACATTATGACATCATAATGGAATTTTGCATTATGACATCATAATGGAATGTTACATTATGACATCATAATGGAATTTTGCATTATGACATCATAATGGAATGTTACATTATGACATCATAATGGCATTTTGCATTATGACATCATAATGGAATTTTGCATTATGACATCATAATGGAATGTTACATTATGACATCATAATGGAATTTTGCAATATGACATCATAATGGGATTTTACATTATGACATCATAATGGAATTCTGCATTATGACATCATAATGGAATTTTGCATTATGACATCATAATGGAATGTTACATTATGACATCATAATGGAATTTTGCATTATGACATCATAATGGAATGTTACATTATGACATCATAATGGAATTTTGCATTATGACATCATAATGGAATGTTACATTATGACATCATAATGGAGTTTTGCATTATGACATCATAATGGAATTTTACATTATGACATCATAATGGAATTTTGCATTATGACATCATAATGGAATTTTGCATTATGACATCATAATGGAATGTTACATTATGACATCATAATGGAATTTTGCATTATGACATCATAATGGAATGTTACATTATGACATCATAATGGAATGTTACATTATGACATCATAATGGAATTTTGCATTATGACATCATAATGGAATGTTACATTATGACATCATAATGGAATTTTGCATTATGACATCATAATGGAATGTTGCATTATGACATCATAATGGAATTTTGCATTATGACATCATAATGGAATGTTGCATTATGACATCATAATGGAATTTTACATTATGACATCATAATGGAATTTTGCATTATGACATCATAATGGAATGTTGCATTATGACATCATAATGGAATTTTACATTATGACATCATAATGGAATGTTGCATTATGACATCATAATGGAATTTTGCATTATGACATCATAATGGAATTTTGCATTATGACATCATAATGGAATTTTGCATTATGACATCATAATGGAATTTTGCATTATGACATCATAATGGAATGTTACATTATGACATCATAATGGAATTTTGCATTATGACATCATAATGGAATGTTGCATTATGACATCATAATGGAATTTTGCATTATGACATCATAATGGAATTTTGCATTATGACATCATAATGGAATGTTACATTATGACGTAATAATGGCATTTTGCATTATGACATCATAATGGAATTTTGCATTAAGACATCATAATGGAATGTTACATTATGACATCATAATAAAATTTTGCATTATGACATCATAATGGAATGATACATTATGACATCATAATGGAATTTTTCATTATGACATCATAATGGGATTTTACATTATGACATCATAATGGAATTTTGCATTATGACATCATAATGGAATTTTACATTATGACATCATAATGGAATTTTACATTATGACATCATAATGGAATTTTGCATTATGACATCATAATGGAATTTTGCATTATGACATCATAATGGAATGTTACATTATGACATCATAATGGAATTTTTTATTATGACATCATAATGGAATTTTGCATTATGACATCATAATGGAATTTTGCATTATGACATCATAATGGAATGTTACATTATGACGTCATAATGACATTTTGCATTATGACATCATAATGGAATTTTGCATTATGACATCATAATGGAATGTTACATTATGATGTCATAATGGAATTTTGCATTATGACATCATAATGGAATTTTACATTATGACATCATAATGGAATTTTGCATTATGACATCATAATGGAATTTTGCATTATGACATCATAATGGAATTTTACATTATGACATCATAATGGAATTTTGCATTATGACATCATAATGGAATTTTGCATTATGACATCATAATGGAATTTTGCATTATGACATCATAATGGAATTTTGCATTATGACATCATAATGGAATGTTACATTATGACATCATAATGGAATTTTTTATTATGACATCATAATGGAATTTTGCATTATGACATCATAATGGAATTTTGCATTATGACATCATAATGGAATTTTGCATTATGACATCATAATGGATTTTTGCATTATGACATCATAATGGAATGTTACATTATGACGTCATAATGGCATTTTGCATTATGACATCATAATGGAATGTTACATTATGACATCATAATGGAATTTTGCATTATGACATCATAATGGAATGTTACATTATGACATCATAATGGAATTTTGCATTATGACATCATAATGGAATGTTACATTATGACATCATAATGGCATTTTGCATTATGACATCATAATGGAATTTTGCATTATGACATCATAATGGAATGTTACATTATGACATCATAATGGAATTTTGCATGATGACATCATAATGGGATTTTACATTATGACATCATAATGGAATTTTGCATTATGACATCATAATGGAATTTTGCATTATGACATCATAATGGAATTTTGCATTATGACATCATAATGGAATTTTGCATTATGACATCATAATGGAATTTTGCATTATGACATCATAATGCAATTTTGCATTATGACATCATAATGGAATTTTGCATTATGACATCATAATGGAATTTTGCATTATGCCATCATAATGGAATTTTGCATTATGACATTATAATTGAATTTTACATTATGACATCATAATGGAATGTTACATTATGACATCATAATGGAATTTTGCATTATGACATCATAATGGAATTTAAATTATGAGCTCATAATGGAATTTGGCATTATGACATCATAATGGAATGATACATTATGACATCATAATGGAATTTTGCATTTTGACATCATAATGGAATGTTACATTATGACATCATAATGGAATTTTGCATTATGACATCATAATGGAATTTTACATTATGACATCATAATGGAATTTTGCATTATGACATCATAATGGAATTTTGCATTATGACATCATAATGGAATTTTTAATTATGACATCATAATGGAATTTTACATTATGACATCATAATGGAATTTTGCATCATGACATCATAATGGAATTTTTCATTATGACATCATAATGGAATTTTACATTATGACATCATAATGGAGCTTTGCATTATGACATCATAATGGAATTTTTCATTATGACATCATAATGGGATTTTACATTATGACATCATAATGGAATGTTACATTATGACATCATAATAGAATTTTGCATTATGACATCATAATGGAATGTTGCATTATGACATCATAATGGAATTTTACATTATGACATCATAATGGAATATTGCATTATGACATCATAATGGAATGTTACATTATGACATCATAATGGAATTTTGCATTATGACATCATAATGGAATGTTACATTATGACATCATAATGGAATTTTGCATTATGACATCATAATGGAATGTTGCATTATGACATCATAATGGAATTTTGCATTATGACATCATAATGGAATGTTGCATTATGACATCATAATGGAATGTTGCATTATGACATCATAATGGAATTTTACATTATGACATCATAATGGAATGTTGCATTATGACATCATAATGGAATTTTGCATTATGACATCATAATGGAATTTTGCATTATGACATCATAATGGAATTTTGCATTATGACATCATAATGGAATTTTGCATTATGACATCATAATGGAATGTTACATTATGACATCATAATGGAATTTTGCATTATGACATCATAATGGAATGTTGCATTATGACATCATAATGGAATTTTGCATTATGACATCATAATGGAATTTTGCATTATGACATCATAATGGAATGTTACATTATGACGTAATAATGGCATTTTGCATTATGACATCATAATGGAATTTTGCATTAAGACATCATAATGGAATGTTACATTATGACATCATAATAAAATTTTGCATTATGACATCATAATGGAATGATACATTATGACATCATAATGGAATTTTTCATTATGACATCAT
This sequence comes from Eleutherodactylus coqui, assembly GCF_035609145.1. Classification (NCBI taxonomy): domain Eukaryota; kingdom Metazoa; phylum Chordata; class Amphibia; order Anura; family Eleutherodactylidae; genus Eleutherodactylus; species Eleutherodactylus coqui. Next base: position 203,033,602 of record NC_089844.1, read on the forward strand.
AATGGGATTTTACATTATGACATCATAATGGAATTTTGCATTATGACATCATAATGGAATTTTACATTATGACATCATAATGGAATTTTACATTATGACATCATAATGGAATTTTGCATTATGACATCATAATGGAATTTTGCATTATGACATCATAATGGAATGTTACATTATGACATCATAATGGAATTTTTTATTATGACATCATAATGGAATTTTGCATTATGACATCATAATGGAATTTTGCATTATGACATCATAATGGAATTTTGCATTATGACATCATAATGGAATTTTGCATCATGACATCATAATGGAATGTTACATTATGACGTCATAATGGCATTTTGCATTATGACATCATAATGGAATTTTGCATTATGACATCATAATGGAATGTTACATTATGATGTCATAATGGAATTTTGCATTATGACATCATAATGGAATTTTACATTATGACATCATAATGGAATTTTGCATTATGACATCATAATGGAATTTTACATTATGACATCATAATGTTATTTTGCATTATGACATCATAATGGAATTTTGCATTATGACATCATAATGGAATGTTACATTATGACATCATAATGGAATTTTGCATTATGACATCATAATGGAATGTTACATTATGACATCATAATAGAATTTTGCATTATGACATCATAATGGAATTTACATTATGACATCATAATGGAATTTTACATTATGACATCATAATGGAATTTTGCATTATGACATCATAATGGAATGTTACATTATGACATCATAATGGAATTTTGCATTATGACATCATAATGGAATGTTACATTATGACATCATAATGGAATTTTGCATTATGACATCATAATGGAATGTTACATTATGACATCATAATGGCATTTTGCATTATGACATCATAATGGAATTTTGCATTATGACATCATAATGGAATGTTACATTATGACATCATAATGGAATTTTGCATTATGACATCATAATGGGATTTTACATTATGACATCATAATGGAATTTTGCATTATGACATCATAATGGAATTTTGCATTATGACATCATAATGGAATGTTACATTATGACATCATAATGGAATGTTACATTATGACATCATAATGGAATTTTGCATTTTGACATCATAATGGAATGTTACATTATGACATCATAATGGAATTTTGCATTATGACATCATAATGGAATGTTACATTATGACGTCATAATGGCATTTTGCATTATGACATCATAATGGAATTTTGCATTATGACATCATAATGGAATGTTACATTATGACGTCATAATGGAATTTTGCATTATGACATCATAATGGAATTTTACATTATGACATCATAATGGAATTTTGCATTATGACATCATAATGGAATTTTACATTATGACATCATAATGGAATTTTGCATTATGACATCATAATGGAATTTTGCATTATGACATCATAATGGAATGTTACATTATGACGTCATAATGGCATTTTGCATTATGACATCATAATGGAATTTTGCATTAAGACATCATAATGGAATGTTACATTATGACATCATAATAAAATTTTGCATTATGACATCATAATGGAATGATACATTATGACATCATAATGGAATTTTTCATTATGACATCATAATGGGATTTTACATTATGACATCATAATGGAATTTTGCATTATGACATCATAATGGAATTTTACATTATGACATCATAATGGAATTTTACATTATGACATCATAATGGAATTTTGCATTATGACATCATAATGGAATTTTGCATTATGACATCATAATGGAATGTTACATTATGACATCATAATGGGATTTTTTATTATGACATCATAATGGAATTTTGCATTATGACATCATAATGGAATTTTGCATTATGACATCATAATGGAATGTTACATTATGACGTCATAATGGCATTTTCCATTATGACATCATAATGGAATTTTGCATTATGACATCATAATGGAATGTTACATTATGATGTCATAATGGAATTTTGCATTATGACATCATAATGGAATTTTACATTATGACATCATAATGGAATTTTGCATTATGACATCATAATGGAATTTTGCATTATGACATCATAATGGAATTTTGCATTATGACATCATAATGGAATTTTACATTATGACATCATAATGGAATTTTGCATTATGACATCATAATGGAATTTTGCATTATGACATCATAATGGAATTTTGCATTATGACATCATAATGGAATTTTGCATTATGACATCATAATGGAATTTTTTATTATGACATCATAATGGAATTTTTTATTATGACATCATAATGGAATTTTGCATTATGACATCATAATGGAATTTTGCATTATGACATCATAATGGAATGTTACATTATGACGTCATAATGGCATTTTGCATTATGACATCATAATGGAATTTTGCATTATGACATCATGATGGAATGTTACATTATGATGTCATAATGGAATTTTGCATTATGACATCATAATGGAATTTTACATTATGACATCATAATGGAATTTTGCATTATGACATCATAATGGAATTTTACATTATGACATCATTATGGAATTTTACATTATGACATCATAATGGAATTTTGCATTATGACATCATAATGGAATTTTGCATCATGACATCATAATGGAATGTTACATTATGACGTCATAATGGCATTTTGCATTATGACATCATAATGGAATTTTGCATTATGACATCATAATGGAATGTTACATTATGATGTCATAATGGAATTTTGCATTATGACATCATAATGGAATTTTACATTATGACATCATAATGGAATTTTGCATTATGACATCATAATGGAATTTTGCATTATGACATCATAATGGAATTTTGCATTATGACATCATAATGGAATTTTGCATTATGACATCATAATGGAATTTTGCATTATGACATCATAATGGAATGTTACATTATGACATCATAATGGAATTTTGCATTATGACATCATAATGGAATGTTACATTATGACATCATAATAGAATTTTGCATTATGACATCATAATGGAATTTACATTATGACATCATAATGGAATTTTACATTATGACATCATAATGGAATTTTGCATTATGACATCATAATGGAATGTTACATTATGACATCATAATGGAATTTTGCATTATGACATCATAATGGAATGTTACATTATGACATCATAATGGAATTTTGCAATATGACATCATAATGGAATGTTACATTATGACATCATAATGGAATTTTGCATTATGACATCATAATGGAATGTTACATTATGACATCATAATGGCATTTTGCATTATGACATCATAATGGAATTTTGCATTATGACATCATAATGGAATGTTACATTATGACATCATAATGGAATTTTGCAATATGACATCATAATGGGATTTTACATTATGACATCATAATGGAATTCTGCATTATGACATCATAATGGAATTTTGCATTATGACATCATAATGGAATGTTACATTATGACATCATAATGGAATTTTGCATTATGACATCATAATGGAATGTTACATTATGACATCATAATGGAGTTTTGCATTATGACATCATAATGGAATTTTACATTATGACATCATAATGGAATTTTGCATTATGACATCATAATGGAATTTTGCATTATGACATCATAATGGAATGTTACATTATGACATCATAATGGAATTTTGCATTATGACATCATAATGGAATGTTACATTATGACATCATAATGGAATGTTACATTATGACATCATAATGGAATTTTGCATTATGACATCATAATGGAATGTTACATTATGACATCATAATGGAATTTTGCATTATGACATCATAATGGAATGTTGCATTATGACATCATAATGGAATTTTGCATTATGACATCATAATGGAATGTTGCATTATGACATCATAATGGAATTTTACATTATGACATCATAATGGAATTTTGCATTATGACATCATAATGGAATGTTGCATTATGACATCATAATGGAATTTTACATTATGACATCATAATGGAATGTTGCATTATGACATCATAATGGAATTTTGCATTATGACATCATAATGGAATTTTGCATTATGACATCATAATGGAATTTTGCATTATGACATCATAATGGAATTTTGCATTATGACATCATAATGGAATGTTACATTATGACATCATAATGGAATTTTGCATTATGACATCATAATGGAATGTTGCATTATGACATCATAATGGAATTTTGCATTATGACATCATAATGGAATTTTGCATTATGACATCATAATGGAATGTTACATTATGACGTAATAATGGCATTTTGCATTATGACATCATAATGGAATTTTGCATTAAGACATCATAATGGAATGTTACATTATGACATCATAATAAAATTTTGCATTATGACATCATAATGGAATGATACATTATGACATCATAATGGAATTTTTCATTATGACATCATAATGGGATTTTACATTATGACATCATAATGGAATTTTGCATTATGACATCATAATGGAATTTTACATTATGACATCATAATGGAATTTTACATTATGACATCATAATGGAATTTTGCATTATGACATCATAATGGAATTTTGCATTATGACATCATAATGGAATTTTACATTATGACATCATAATGGAATTTTGCATTATGACATCATAATGGAATTTTGCATTATGACATCATAATGGAATTTTACATTATGACATCATAATGGAATTTTGCATTATGACATCATAATGGAATTTTGCATTATGACATCATAATGGAATTTTGCATTATGACATCATAATGGAATTTTGCATTATGACATCATAATGGAATGTTACATTATGACATCATAATGGAATTTTTTATTATGACATCATAATGGAATTTTGCATTATGACATCATAATGGAATTTTGCATTATGACATCATAATGGATTTTTGCATTATGACATCATAATGGAATGTTACATTATGACGTCATAATGGCATTTTGCATTATGACATCATAATGGAATTTTACATTATGACATCATAATGGAATTTTGCATTATGACATCATAATGGAATGTTACATTATGACATCATAATGGAATTTTGCATTATGACATCATAATGGAATGTTACATTATGACATCATAATGGAATTTTGCATTATGACATCATAATGGAATGTTACATTATGACATCATAATGGCATTTTGCATTATGACATCATAATGGAATTTTGCATTATGACATCATAATGGAATGTTACATTATGACATCATAATGGAATTTTGCATGATGACATCATAATGGGATTTTACATTATGACATCATAATGGAATTTTGCATTATGACATCATAATGGAATTTTGCATTATGACATCATAATGGAATTTTGCATTATGACATCATAATGGAATTTTGCATTATGACATCATAATGGAATTTTGCATTATGACATCATAATGCAATTTTGCATTATGACATCATAATGGAATTTTGCATTATGACATCATAATGGAATTTTGCATTATGCCATCATAATGGAATTTTGCATTATGACATTATAATTGAATTTTACATTATGACATCATAATGGAATGTTACATTATGACATCATAATGGAATTTTGCATTATGACATCATAATGGAATTTAAATTATGAGCTCATAATGGAATTTGGCATTATGACATCATAATGGAATGATACATTATGACATCATAATGGAATTTTGCATTTTGACATCATAATGGAATGTTACATTATGACATCATAATGGAATTTTGCATTATGACATCATAATGGAATTTTACATTATGACATCATAATGGAATTTTGCATTATGACATCATAATGGAATTTTGCATTATGACATCATAATGGAATTTTTAATTATGACATCATAATGGAATTTTACATTATGACATCATAATGGAATTTTGCATCATGACATCATAATGGAATTTTTCATTATGACATCATAATGGAATTTTACATTATGACATCATAATGGAGCTTTGCATTATGACATCATAATGGAATTTTTCATTATGACATCATAATGGGATTTTACATTATGACATCATAATGGAATGTTACATTATGACATCATAATAGAATTTTGCATTATGACATCATAATGGAATGTTGCATTATGACATCATAATGGAATTTTACATTATGACATCATAATGGAATATTGCATTATGACATCATAATGGAATGTTACATTATGACATCATAATGGAATTTTGCATTATGACATCATAATGGAATGTTACATTATGACATCATAATGGAATTTTGCATTATGACATCATAATGGAATGTTGCATTATGACATCATAATGGAATTTTGCATTATGACATCATAATGGAATGTTGCATTATGACATCATAATGGAATTTTACATTATGACATCATAATGGAATGTTGCATTATGACATCATAATGGAATTTTGCATTATGACATCATAATGGAATTTTGCATTATGACATCATAATGGAATTTTGCATTATGACATCATAATGGAATTTTGCATTATGACATCATAATGGAATGTTACATTATGACATCATAATGGAATTTTGCATTATGACATCATAATGGAATGTTGCATTATGACATCATAATGGAATTTTGCATTATGACATCATAATGGAATTTTGCATTATGACATCATAATGGAATGTTACATTATGACGTAATAATGGCATTTTGCATTATGACATCATAATGGAATTTTGCATTAAGACATCATAATGGAATGTTACATTATGACATCATAATAAAATTTTGCATTATGACATCATAATGGAATGATACATTATGACATCATAATGGAATTTTTCATTATGACATCATAATGGGATTTTACATTATGACATCATAATGGAATTTTGCATTATGACATCATAATGGAATTTTACATTATGACATCATAATGGAATTTTACATTATGACATCATAATGGAATTTTGCATTATGACATCATAATGGAATTTTGCATTATGACATCATAATGGAATGTTACATTATGACATCATAATGGAATTTTTTATTATGACATCATAATGGAATTTTGCATTATGACATCATAATGGAATTTTGCATTATGACATCATAATGGAATTTTGCATTATGACATCATAATGGAATTTTGCATCATGACATCATAATGGAATGTTACATTATGACGTCATAATGGCATTTTGCATTATGACATCATAATGGAATTTTGCATTATGACATCATAATGGAATGTTACATTATGATGTCATAATGGAATTTTGCATTATGACATCATAATGGAATTTTACATTATGACATCATAATGGAATTTTGCATTATGACATCATAATGGAATTTTACATTATGACATCATAATGTTATTTTGCATTATGACATCATAATGGAATTTTGCATTATGACATCATAATGGAATGTTACATTATGACATCATAATGGAATTTTGCATTATGACATCATAATGGAATGTTACATTATGACATCATAATAGAATTTTGCATTATGACATCATAATGGAATTTACATTATGACATCATAATGGAATTTTACATTATGACATCATAATGGAATTTTGCATTATGACATCATAATGGAATGTTACATTATGACATCATAATGGAATTTTGCATTATGACATCATAATGGAATGTTACATTATGACATCATAATGGAATTTTGCATTATGACATCATAATGGAATGTTACATTATGACATCATAATGGCATTTTGCATTATGACATCATAATGGAATTTTGCATTATGACATCATAATGGAATGTTACATTATGACATCATAATGGAATTTTGCATTATGACATCATAATGGGATTTTACATTATGACATCATAATGGAATTTTGCATTATGACATCATAATGGAATTTTGCATTATGACATCATAATGGAATGTTACATTATGACATCATAATGGAATGTTACATTATGACATCATAATGGAATTTTGCATTTTGACATCATAATGGAATGTTACATTATGACATCATAATGGAATTTTGCATTATGACATCATAATGGAATGTTACATTATGACGTCATAATGGCATTTTGCATTATGACATCATAATGGAATTTTGCATTATGACATCATAATGGAATGTTACATTATGACGTCATAATGGAATTTTGCATTATGACATCATAATGGAATTTTACATTATGACATCATAATGGAATTTTGCATTATGACATCATAATGGAATTTTACATTATGACATCATAATGGAATTTTGCATTATGACATCATAATGGAATTTTGCATTATGACATCATAATGGAATGTTACATTATGACGTCATAATGGCATTTTGCATTATGACATCATAATGGAATTTTGCATTAAGACATCATAATGGAATGTTACATTATGACATCATAATAAAATTTTGCATTATGACATCATAATGGAATGATACATTATGACATCATAATGGAATTTTTCATTATGACATCATAATGGGATTTTACATTATGACATCATAATGGAATTTTGCATTATGACATCATAATGGAATTTTACATTATGACATCATAATGGAATTTTACATTATGACATCATAATGGAATTTTGCATTATGACATCATAATGGAATTTTGCATTATGACATCATAATGGAATGTTACATTATGACATCATAATGGGATTTTTTATTATGACATCATAATGGAATTTTGCATTATGACATCATAATGGAATTTTGCATTATGACATCATAATGGAATGTTACATTATGACGTCATAATGGCATTTTCCATTATGACATCATAATGGAATTTTGCATTATGACATCATAATGGAATGTTACATTATGATGTCATAATGGAATTTTGCATTATGACATCATAATGGAATTTTACATTATGACATCATAATGGAATTTTGCATTATGACATCATAATGGAATTTTGCATTATGACATCATAATGGAATTTTGCATTATGACATCATAATGGAATTTTACATTATGACATCATAATGGAATTTTGCATTATGACATCATAATGGAATTTTGCATTATGACATCATAATGGAATTTTGCATTATGACATCATAATGGAATTTTGCATTATGACATCATAATGGAATTTTTTATTATGACATCATAATGGAATTTTTTATTATGACATCATAATGGAATTTTGCATTATGACATCATAATGGAATTTTGCATTATGACATCATAATGGAATGTTACATTATGACGTCATAATGGCATTTTGCATTATGACATCATAATGGAATTTTGCATTATGACATCATGATGGAATGTTACATTATGATGTCATAATGGAATTTTGCATTATGACATCATAATGGAATTTTACATTATGACATCATAATGGAATTTTGCATTATGACATCATAATGGAATTTTACATTATGACATCATTATGGAATTTTACATTATGACATCATAATGGAATTTTGCATTATGACATCATAATGGAATTTTGCATCATGACATCATAATGGAATGTTACATTATGACGTCATAATGGCATTTTGCATTATGACATCATAATGGAATTTTGCATTATGACATCATAATGGAATGTTACATTATGATGTCATAATGGAATTTTGCATTATGACATCATAATGGAATTTTACATTATGACATCATAATGGAATTTTGCATTATGACATCATAATGGAATTTTGCATTATGACATCATAATGGAATTTTGCATTATGACATCATAATGGAATTTTGCATTATGACATCATAATGGAATTTTGCATTATGACATCATAATGGAATGTTACATTATGACATCATAATGGAATTTTGCATTATGACATCATAATGGAATGTTACATTATGACATCATAATAGAATTTTGCATTATGACATCATAATGGAATTTACATTATGACATCATAATGGAATTTTACATTATGACATCATAATGGAATTTTGCATTATGACATCATAATGGAATGTTACATTATGACATCATAATGGAATTTTGCATTATGACATCATAATGGAATGTTACATTATGACATCATAATGGAATTTTGCATTATGACATCATAATGGAATGTTACATTATGACATCATAATGGAATTTTGCATTATGACATCATAATGGAATGTTACATTATGACATCATAATGGCATTTTGCATTATGACATCATAATGGAATTTTGCATTATGACATCATAATGGAATGTTACATTATGACATCATAATGGAATTTTGCAATATGACATCATAATGGGATTTTACATTATGACATCATAATGGAATTCTGCATTATGACATCATAATGGAATTTTGCATTATGACATCATAATGGAATGTTACATTATGACATCATAATGGAATTTTGCATTATGACATCATAATGGAATGTTACATTATGACATCATAATGGAATTTTGCATTATGACATCATAATGGAATGTTACATTATGACATCATAATGGAGTTTTGCATTATGACATCATAATGGAATTTTACATTATGACATCATAATGGAATTTTGCATTATGACATCATAATGGAATTTTGCATTATGACATCATAATGGAATGTTACATTATGACATCATAATGGAATTTTGCATTATGACATCATAATGGAATGTTACATTATGACATCATAATGGAATGTTACATTATGACATCATAATGGAATTTTGCATTATGACATCATAATGGAATGTTTCATTATGACATCATAATGGAATTTTGCATTATGACATCATAATGGAATGTTGCATTATGACATCATAATGGAATTTTGCATTATGACATCATAATGGAATGTTGCATTATGACATCATAATGGAATTTTACATTATGACATCATAATGGAATTTTGCATTATGACATCATAATGGAATGTTGCATTATGACATCATAATGGAATTTTACATTATGACATCATAATGGAATGTTGCATTATGACATCATAATGGAATTTTGCATTATGACATCATAATGGAATTTTGCATTATGACATCATAATGGAATTTTGCATTATGACATCATAATGGAATTTTGCATTATGACATCATAATGGAATGTTACATTATGACATCATAATGGAATTTTGCATTATGACATCATAATGGAATGTTGCATTATGACATCATAATGGAATTTTGCATTATGACATCATAATGGAATTTTGCATTATGACATCATAATGGAATGTTACATTATGACGTAATAATGGCATTTTGCATTATGACATCATAATGGAATTTTGCATTAAGACATCATAATGGAATGTTACATTATGACATCATAATAAAATTTTGCATTATGACATCATAATGGAATGATACATTATGACATCATAATGGAATTTTTCATTATGACATCATAATGGGATTTTACATTATGACATCATAATGGAATTTTGCATTATGACATCATAATGGAATTTTACATTATGACATCATAATGGAATTTTACATTATGACATCATAATGGAATTTTGCATTATGACATCATAATGGAATTTTGCATTATGACATCATAATGGAATGTTACATTATGACATCATAATGGAATTTTTTATTATGACATCATAATGGAATTTTGCATTATGACATCATAATGGAATTTTGCATTATGACATCATAATGGAATTTTGCATTATGACATCATAATGGAATTTTGCATCATGACATCATAATGGAATGTTACATTATGACGTCATAATGGAATTTTGCATTATGACATCATGATGGAATGTTACATTATGATGTCATAATGGAATTTTGCATTATGACATCATAATGGAATTTTACATTATGACATCATAATGGAATTTTGCATTATGACATCATAATGGAATTTTACATTATGACATCATTATGGAATTTTACATTATGACATCATAATGGAATTTTGCATTATGACATCATAATGGAATTTTGCATCATGACATCATAATGGAATGTTACATTATGACGTCATAATGGCATTTTGCATTATGACATCATAATGGAATTTTGCATTATGACATCATAATGGAATGTTACATTATGATGTCATAATGGAATTTTGCATTATGACATCATAATGGAATTTTACATTATGACATCATAATGGAATTTTGCATTATGACATCATAATGGAATTTTGCATTATGACATCATAATGGAATTTTGCATTATGACATCATAATGGAATTTTGCATTATGACATCATAATGGAATTTTGCATTATGACATCATAATGGAATGTTACATTATGACATCATAATGGAATTTTGCATTATGACATCATAATGGAATGTTACATTATGACATCATAATAGAATTTTGCATTATGACATCATAATGGAATTTAAATTATGAGCTCATAATGGAATTTGGCATTATGACATCATAATGGAATGATACATTATGACATCATAATGGAATTTTGCATTTTGACATCATAATGGAATGTTACATTATGACATCATAATGGAATTTTGCATTATGACATCATAATGGAATTTTACATTATGACATCATAATGGAATTTTGCATTATGACATCATAATGGAATTTTGCATTATGACATCATAATGGAATTTTTAATTATGACATCATAATGGAATTTTACATTATGACATCATAATGGAATTTTGCATCATGACATCATAATGGAATTTTTCATTATGACATCATAATGGAATTTTACATTATGACATCATAATGGAGCTTTGCATTATGACATCATAATGGAATTTTTCATTATGACATCATAATGGGATTTTACATTATGACATCATAATGGAATGTTACATTATGACATCATAATAGAATTTTGCATTATGACATCATAATGGAATGTTGCATTATGACATCATAATGGAATTTTACATTATGACATCATAATGGAATATTGCATTATGACATCATAATGGAATGTTACATTATGACATCATAATGGAATTTTGCATTATGACATCATAATGGAATGTTACATTATGACATCATAATGGAATTTTGCATTATGACATCATAATGGAATGTTGCATTATGACATCATAATGGAATTTTGCATTATGACATCATAATGGAATGTTGCATTATGACATCATAATGGAATTTTACATTATGACATCATAATGGAATGTTGCATTATGACATCATAATGGAATTTTGCATTATGACATCATAATGGAATTTTGCATTATGACATCATAATGGAATTTTGCATTATGACATCATAATGGAATTTTGCATTATGACATCATAATGGAATGTTACATTATGACATCATAATGGAATTTTGCATTATGACATCATAATGGAATGTTGCATTATGACATCATAATGGAATTTTGCATTATGACATCATAATGGAATTTTGCATTATGACATCATAATGGAATGTTACATTATGACGTAATAATGGCATTTTGCATTATGACATCATAATGGAATTTTGCATTAAGACATCATAATGGAATGTTACATTATGACATCATAATAAAATTTTGCATTATGACATCATAATGGAATGATACATTATGACATCATAATGGAATTTTTCATTATGACATCATAATGGGATTTTACATTATGACATCATAATGGAATTTTGCATTATGACATCATAATGGAATTTTACATTATGACATCATAATGGAATTTTACATTATGACATCATAATGGAATTTTGCATTATGACATCATAATGGAATTTTGCATTATGACATCATAATGGAATGTTACATTATGACATCATAATGGAATTTTTTATTATGACATCATAATGGAATTTTGCATTATGACATCATAATGGAATTTTGCATTATGACATCATAATGGAATTTTGCATTATGACATCATAATGGAATTTTGCATCATGACATCATAATGGAATGTTACATTATGACGTCATAATGGCATTTTGCATTATGACATCATAATGGAATTTTGCATTATGACATCATAATGGAATGTTACATTATGATGTCATAATGGAATTTTGCATTATGACATCATAATGGAATTTTACATTATGACATCATAATGGAATTTTGCATTATGACATCATAATGGAATTTTACATTATGACATCATAATGTTATTTTGCATTATGACATCATAATGGAATTTTGCATTATGACATCATAATGGAATGTTACATTATGACATCATAATGGAATTTTGCATTATGACATCATAATGGAATGTTACATTATGACATCATAATAGAATTTTGCATTATGACATCATAATGGAATTTACATTATGACATCATAATGGAATTTTACATTATGACATCATAATGGAATTTTGCATTATGACATCATAATGGAATGTTACATTATGACATCATAATGGAATTTTGCATTATGACATCATAATGGAATGTTACATTATGACATCATAATGGAATTTTGCATTATGACATCATAATGGAATGTTACATTATGACATCATAATGGCATTTTGCATTATGACATCATAATGGAATTTTGCATTATGACATCATAATGGAATGTTACATTATGACATCATAATGGAATTTTGCATTATGACATCATAATGGGATTTTACATTATGACATCATAATGGAATTTTGCATTATGACATCATAATGGAATTTTGCATTATGACATCATAATGGAATGTTACATTATGACATCATAATGGAATGTTACATTATGACATCATAATGGAATTTTGCATTTTGACATCATAATGGAATGTTACATTATGACATCATAATGGAATTTTGCATTATGACATCATAATGGAATGTTACATTATGACGTCATAATGGCATTTTGCATTATGACATCATAATGGAATTTTGCATTATGACATCATAATGGAATGTTACATTATGACGTCATAATGGAATTTTGCATTATGACATCATAATGGAATTTTACATTATGACATCATAATGGAATTTTGCATTATGACATCATAATGGAATTTTACATTATGACATCATAATGGAATTTTGCATTATGACATCATAATGGAATTTTGCATTATGACATCATAATGGAATGTTACATTATGACGTCATAATGGCATTTTGCATTATGACATCATAATGGAATTTTGCATTAAGACATCATAATGGAATGTTACATTATGACATCATAATAAAATTTTGCATTATGACATCATAATGGAATGATACATTATGACATCATAATGGAATTTTTCATTATGACATCATAATGGGATTTTACATTATGACATCATAATGGAATTTTGCATTATGACATCATAATGGAATTTTACATTATGACATCATAATGGAATTTTACATTATGACATCATAATGGAATTTTGCATTATGACATCATAATGGAATTTTGCATTATGACATCATAATGGAATGTTACATTATGACATCATAATGGGATTTTTTATTATGACATCATAATGGAATTTTGCATTATGACATCATAATGGAATTTTGCATTATGACATCATAATGGAATGTTACATTATGACGTCATAATGGCATTTTCCATTATGACATCATAATGGAATTTTGCATTATGACATCATAATGGAATGTTACATTATGATGTCATAATGGAATTTTGCATTATGACATCATAATGGAATTTTACATTATGACATCATAATGGAATTTTGCATTATGACATCATAATGGAATTTTGCATTATGACATCATAATGGAATTTTGCATTATGACATCATAATGGAATTTTACATTATGACATCATAATGGAATTTTGCATTATGACATCATAATGGAATTTTGCATTATGACATCATAATGGAATTTTGCATTATGACATCATAATGGAATTTTGCATTATGACATCATAATGGAATTTTTTATTATGACATCATAATGGAATTTTTTATTATGACATCATAATGGAATTTTGCATTATGACATCATAATGGAATTTTGCATTATGACATCATAATGGAATGTTACATTATGACGTCATAATGGCATTTTGCATTATGACATCATAATGGAATTTTGCATTATGACATCATGATGGAATGTTACATTATGATGTCATAATGGAATTTTGCATTATGACATCATAATGGAATTTTACATTATGACATCATAATGGAATTTTGCATTATGACATCATAATGGAATTTTACATTATGACATCATTATGGAATTTTACATTATGACATCATAATGGAATTTTGCATTATGACATCATAATGGAATTTTGCATCATGACATCATAATGGAATGTTACATTATGACGTCATAATGGCATTTTGCATTATGACATCATAATGGAATTTTGCATTATGACATCATAATGGAATGTTACATTATGATGTCATAATGGAATTTTGCATTATGACATCATAATGGAATTTTACATTATGACATCATAATGGAATTTTGCATTATGACATCATAATGGAATTTTGCATTATGACATCATAATGGAATTTTGCATTATGACATCATAATGGAATTTTGCATTATGACATCATAATGGAATTTTGCATTATGACATCATAATGGAATGTTACATTATGACATCATAATGGAATTTTGCATTATGACATCATAATGGAATGTTACATTATGACATCATAATAGAATTTTGCATTATGACATCATAATGGAATTTACATTATGACATCATAATGGAATTTTACATTATGACATCATAATGGAATTTTGCATTATGACATCATAATGGAATGTTACATTATGACATCATAATGGAATTTTGCATTATGACATCATAATGGAATGTTACATTATGACATCATAATGGAATTTTGCATTATGACATCATAATGGAATGTTACATTATGACATCATAATGGAATTTTGCATTATGACATCATAATGGAATGTTACATTATGACATCATAATGGCATTTTGCATTATGACATCATAATGGAATTTTGCATTATGACATCATAATGGAATGTTACATTATGACATCATAATGGAATTTTGCAATATGACATCATAATGGGATTTTACATTATGACATCATAATGGAATTCTGCATTATGACATCATAATGGAATTTTGCATTATGACATCATAATGGAATGTTACATTATGACATCATAATGGAATTTTGCATTATGACATCATAATGGAATGTTACATTATGACATCATAATGGAATTTTGCATTATGACATCATAATGGAATGTTACATTATGACATCATAATGGAGTTTTGCATTATGACATCATAATGGAATTTTACATTATGACATCATAATGGAATTTTGCATTATGACATCATAATGGAATTTTGCATTATGACATCATAATGGAATGTTACATTATGACATCATAATGGAATTTTGCATTATGACATCATAATGGAATGTTACATTATGACATCATAATGGAATGTTACATTATGACATCATAATGGAATTTTGCATTATGACATCATAATGGAATGTTACATTATGACATCATAATGGAATTTTGCATTATGACATCATAATGGAATGTTGCATTATGACATCATAATGGAATTTTGCATTATGACATCATAATGGAATGTTGCATTATGACATCATAATGGAATTTTACATTATGACATCATAATGGAATTTTGCATTATGACATCATAATGGAATGTTGCATTATGACATCATAATGGAATTTTACATTATGACATCATAATGGAATGTTGCATTATGACATCATAATGGAATTTTGCATTATGACATCATAATGGAATTTTGCATTATGACATCATAATGGAATTTTGCATTATGACATCATAATGGAATTTTGCATTATGACATCATAATGGAATGTTACATTATGACATCATAATGGAATTTTGCATTATGACATCATAATGGAATGTTGCATTATGACATCATAATGGAATTTTGCATTATGACATCATAATGGAATTTTGCATTATGACATCATAATGGAATGTTACATTATGACGTAATAATGGCATTTTGCATTATGACATCATAATGGAATTTTGCATTAAGACATCATAATGGAATGTTACATTATGACATCATAATAAAATTTTGCATTATGACATCATAATGGAATGATACATTATGACATCATAATGGAATTTTTCATTATGACATCATAATGGGATTTTACATTATGACATCATAATGGAATTTTGCATTATGACATCATAATGGAATTTTACATTATGACATCATAATGGAATTTTACATTATGACATCATAATGGAATTTTGCATTATGACATCATAATGGAATTTTGCATTATGACATCATAATGGAATGTTACATTATGATGTCATAATGGAATTTTGCATTATGACATCATAATGGAATTTTACATTATGACATCATAATGGAATTTTGCATTATGACATCATAATGGAATTTTGCATTATGACATCATAATGGAATTTTACATTATGACATCATAATGGAATTTTGCATTATGACATCATAATGGAATTTTGCATTATGACATCATAATGGAATTTTGCATTATGACATCATAATGGAATTTTGCATTATGACATCATAATGGAATGTTACATTATGACATCATAATGGAATTTTTTATTATGACATCATAATGGAATTTTGCATTATGACATCATAATGGAATTTTGCATTATGACATCATAATGGAATTTTGCATTATGACATCATAATGGATTTTTGCATTATGACATCATAATGGAATGTTACATTATGACGTCATAATGGCATTTTGCATTATGACATCATAATGGAATTTTACATTATGACATCATAATGGAATTTTGCATTATGACATCATAATGGAATGTTACATTATGACATCATAATGGAATTTTGCATTATGACATCATAATGGAATGTTACATTATGACATCATAATGGAATTTTGCATTATGACATCATAATGGAATGTTACATTATGACATCATAATGGCATTTTGCATTATGACATCATAATGGAATTTTGCATTATGACATCATAATGGAATGTTACATTATGACATCATAATGGAATTTTGCATGATGACATCATAATGGGATTTTACATTATGACATCATAATGGAATTTTGCATTATGACATCATAATGGAATTTTGCATTATGACATCATAATGGAATTTTGCATTATGACATCATAATGGAATTTTGCATTATGACATCATAATGGAATTTTGCATTATGACATCATAATGCAATTTTGCATTATGACATCATAATGGAATTTTGCATTATGACATCATAATGGAATTTTGCATTATGCCATCATAATGGAATTTTGCATTATGACATTATAATTGAATTTTACATTATGACATCATAATGGAATGTTACATTATGACATCATAATGGAATTTTGCATTATGACATCATAATGGAATTTAAATTATGAGCTCATAATGGAATTTGGCATTATGACATCATAATGGAATGATACATTATGACATCATAATGGAATTTTGCATTTTGACATCATAATGGAATGTTACATTATGACATCATAATGGAATTTTGCATTATGACATCATAATGGAATTTTACATTATGACATCATAATGGAATTTTGCATTATGACATCATAATGGAATTTTGCATTATGACATCATAATGGAATTTTTAATTATGACATCATAATGGAATTTTACATTATGACATCATAATGGAATTTTGCATCATGACATCATAATGGAATTTTTCATTATGACATCATAATGGAATTTTACATTATGACATCATAATGGAGCTTTGCATTATGACATCATAATGGAATTTTTCATTATGACATCATAATGGGATTTTACATTATGACATCATAATGGAATGTTACATTATGACATCATAATAGAATTTTGCATTATGACATCATAATGGAATGTTGCATTATGACATCATAATGGAATTTTACATTATGACATCATAATGGAATATTGCATTATGACATCATAATGGAATGTTACATTATGACATCATAATGGAATTTTGCATTATGACATCATAATGGAATGTTACATTATGACATCATAATGGAATTTTGCATTATGACATCATAATGGAATGTTGCATTATGACATCATAATGGAATTTTGCATTATGACATCATAATGGAATGTTGCATTATGACATCATAATGGAATTTTACATTATGACATCATAATGGAATGTTGCATTATGACATCATAATGGAATTTTGCATTATGACATCATAATGGAATTTTGCATTATGACATCATAATGGAATTTTGCATTATGACATCATAATGGAATTTTGCATTATGACATCATAATGGAATGTTACATTATGACATCATAATGGAATTTTGCATTATGACATCATAATGGAATGTTGCATTATGACATCATAATGGAATTTTGCATTATGACATCATAATGGAATTTTGCATTATGACATCATAATGGAATGTTACATTATGACGTAATAATGGCATTTTGCATTATGACATCATAATGGAATTTTGCATTAAGACATCATAATGGAATGTTACATTATGACATCATAATAAAATTTTGCATTATGACATCATAATGGAATGATACATTATGACATCATAATGGAATTTTTCATTATGACATCATAATGGGATTTTACATTATGACATCATAATGGAATTTTGCATTATGACATCATAATGGAATTTTACATTATGACATCATAATGGAATTTTACATTATGACATCATAATGGAATTTTGCATTATGACATCATAATGGAATTTTGCATTATGACATCATAATGGAATGTTACATTATGACATCATAATGGAATTTTTTATTATGACATCATAATGGAATTTTGCATTATGACATCATAATGGAATTTTGCATTATGACATCATAATGGAATTTTGCATTATGACATCATAATGGAATTTTGCATCATGACATCATAATGGAATGTTACATTATGACGTCATAATGGCATTTTGCATTATGACATCATAATGGAATTTTGCATTATGACATCATAATGGAATGTTACATTATGATGTCATAATGGAATTTTGCATTATGACATCATAATGGAATTTTACATTATGACATCATAATGGAATTTTGCATTATGACATCATAATGGAATTTTACATTATGACATCATAATGTTATTTTGCATTATGACATCATAATGGAATTTTGCATTATGACATCATAATGGAATGTTACATTATGACATCATAATGGAATTTTGCATTATGACATCATAATGGAATGTTACATTATGACATCATAATAGAATTTTGCATTATGACATCATAATGGAATTTACATTATGACATCATAATGGAATTTTACATTATGACATCATAATGGAATTTTGCATTATGACATCATAATGGAATGTTACATTATGACATCATAATGGAATTTTGCATTATGACATCATAATGGAATGTTACATTATGACATCATAATGGAATTTTGCATTATGACATCATAATGGAATGTTACATTATGACATCATAATGGCATTTTGCATTATGACATCATAATGGAATTTTGCATTATGACATCATAATGGAATGTTACATTATGACATCATAATGGAATTTTGCATTATGACATCATAATGGGATTTTACATTATGACATCATAATGGAATTTTGCATTATGACATCATAATGGAATTTTGCATTATGACATCATAATGGAATGTTACATTATGACATCATAATGGAATGTTACATTATGACATCATAATGGAATTTTGCATTTTGACATCATAATGGAATGTTACATTATGACATCATAATGGAATTTTGCATTATGACATCATAATGGAATGTTACATTATGACGTCATAATGGCATTTTGCATTATGACATCATAATGGAATTTTGCATTATGACATCATAATGGAATGTTACATTATGACGTCATAATGGAATTTTGCATTATGACATCATAATGGAATTTTACATTATGACATCATAATGGAATTTTGCATTATGACATCATAATGGAATTTTACATTATGACATCATAATGGAATTTTGCATTATGACATCATAATGGAATTTTGCATTATGACATCATAATGGAATGTTACATTATGACGTCATAATGGCATTTTGCATTATGACATCATAATGGAATTTTGCATTAAGACATCATAATGGAATGTTACATTATGACATCATAATAAAATTTTGCATTATGACATCATAATGGAATGATACATTATGACATCATAATGGAATTTTTCATTATGACATCATAATGGGATTTTACATTATGACATCATAATGGAATTTTGCATTATGACATCATAATGGAATTTTACATTATGACATCATAATGGAATTTTACATTATGACATCATAATGGAATTTTGCATTATGACATCATAATGGAATTTTGCATTATGACATCATAATGGAATGTTACATTATGACATCATAATGGGATTTTTTATTATGACATCATAATGGAATTTTGCATTATGACATCATAATGGAATTTTGCATTATGACATCATAATGGAATGTTACATTATGACGTCATAATGGCATTTTCCATTATGACATCATAATGGAATTTTGCATTATGACATCATAATGGAATGTTACATTATGATGTCATAATGGAATTTTGCATTATGACATCATAATGGAATTTTACATTATGACATCATAATGGAATTTTGCATTATGACATCATAATGGAATTTTGCATTATGACATCATAATGGAATTTTGCATTATGACATCATAATGGAATTTTACATTATGACATCATAATGGAATTTTGCATTATGACATCATAATGGAATTTTGCATTATGACATCATAATGGAATTTTGCATTATGACATCATAATGGAATTTTGCATTATGACATCATAATGGAATTTTTTATTATGACATCATAATGGAATTTTTTATTATGACATCATAATGGAATTTTGCATTATGACATCATAATGGAATTTTGCATTATGACATCATAATGGAATGTTACATTATGACGTCATAATGGCATTTTGCATTATGACATCATAATGGAATTTTGCATTATGACATCATGATGGAATGTTACATTATGATGTCATAATGGAATTTTGCATTATGACATCATAATGGAATTTTACATTATGACATCATAATGGAATTTTGCATTATGACATCATAATGGAATTTTACATTATGACATCATTATGGAATTTTACATTATGACATCATAATGGAATTTTGCATTATGACATCATAATGGAATTTTGCATCATGACATCATAATGGAATGTTACATTATGACGTCATAATGGCATTTTGCATTATGACATCATAATGGAATTTTGCATTATGACATCATAATGGAATGTTACATTATGATGTCATAATGGAATTTTGCATTATGACATCATAATGGAATTTTACATTATGACATCATAATGGAATTTTGCATTATGACATCATAATGGAATTTTGCATTATGACATCATAATGGAATTTTGCATTATGACATCATAATGGAATTTTGCATTATGACATCATAATGGAATTTTGCATTATGACATCATAATGGAATGTTACATTATGACATCATAATGGAATTTTGCATTATGACATCATAATGGAATGTTACATTATGACATCATAATAGAATTTTGCATTATGACATCATAATGGAATTTACATTATGACATCATAATGGAATTTTACATTATGACATCATAATGGAATTTTGCATTATGACATCATAATGGAATGTTACATTATGACATCATAATGGAATTTTGCATTATGACATCATAATGGAATGTTACATTATGACATCATAATGGAATTTTGCATTATGACATCATAATGGAATGTTACATTATGACATCATAATGGAATTTTGCATTATGACATCATAATGGAATGTTACATTATGACATCATAATGGCATTTTGCATTATGACATCATAATGGAATTTTGCATTATGACATCATAATGGAATGTTACATTATGACATCATAATGGAATTTTGCAATATGACATCATAATGGGATTTTACATTATGACATCATAATGGAATTCTGCATTATGACATCATAATGGAATTTTGCATTATGACATCATAATGGAATGTTACATTATGACATCATAATGGAATTTTGCATTATGACATCATAATGGAATGTTACATTATGACATCATAATGGAATTTTGCATTATGACATCATAATGGAATGTTACATTATGACATCATAATGGAGTTTTGCATTATGACATCATAATGGAATTTTACATTATGACATCATAATGGAATTTTGCATTATGACATCATAATGGAATTTTGCATTATGACATCATAATGGAATGTTACATTATGACATCATAATGGAATTTTGCATTATGACATCATAATGGAATGTTACATTATGACATCATAATGGAATGTTACATTATGACATCATAATGGAATTTTGCATTATGACATCATAATGGAATGTTACATTATGACATCATAATGGAATTTTGCATTATGACATCATAATGGAATGTTGCATTATGACATCATAATGGAATTTTGCATTATGACATCATAATGGAATGTTGCATTATGACATCATAATGGAATTTTACATTATGACATCATAATGGAATTTTGCATTATGACATCATAATGGAATGTTGCATTATGACATCATAATGGAATTTTACATTATGACATCATAATGGAATGTTGCATTATGACATCATAATGGAATTTTGCATTATGACATCATAATGGAATTTTGCATTATGACATCATAATGGAATTTTGCATTATGACATCATAATGGAATTTTGCATTATGACATCATAATGGAATGTTACATTATGACATCATAATGGAATTTTGCATTATGACATCATAATGGAATGTTGCATTATGACATCATAATGGAATTTTGCATTATGACATCATAATGGAATTTTGCATTATGACATCATAATGGAATGTTACATTATGACGTAATAATGGCATTTTGCATTATGACATCATAATGGAATTTTGCATTAAGACATCATAATGGAATGTTACATTATGACATCATAATAAAATTTTGCATTATGACATCATAATGGAATGATACATTATGACATCATAATGGAATTTTTCATTATGACATCATAATGGGATTTTACATTATGACATCATAATGGAATTTTGCATTATGACATCATAATGGAATTTTACATTATGACATCATAATGGAATTTTACATTATGACATCATAATGGAATTTTGCATTATGACATCATAATGGAATTTTGCATTATGACATCATAATGGAATGTTACATTATGACATCATAATGGAATTTTTTATTATGACATCATAATGGAATTTTGCATTATGACATCATAATGGAATTTTGCATTATGACATCATAATGGAATTTTGCATTATGACATCATAATGGAATTTTGCATCATGACATCATAATGGAATGTTACATTATGACGTCATAATGGCATTTTGCATTATGACATCATAATGGAATTTTGCATTATAACATCATAATGGAATGTTACATTATGATGTCATAATGGAATTTTGCATTATGACATCATAATGGAATTTTACATTATGACATCATAATGGAATTTTGCATTATGACATCATAATGGAATTTTACATTATGACATCATAATGTTATTTTGCATTATGACATCATAATGGAATTTTGCATTATGACATCATAATGGAATGTTACATTATGACATCATAATGGAATTTTGCATTATGACATCATAATGGAATGTTACATTATGACATCATAATAGAATTTTGCATTATGACATCATAATGGAATTTACATTATGACATCATAATGGAATTTTACATTATGACATCATAATGGAATTTTGCATTATGACATCATAATGGAATGTTACATTATGACATCATAATGGAATTTTGCATTATGACATCATAATGGAATGTTACATTATGACATCATAATGGAATTTTGCATTATGACATCATAATGGAATGTTACATTATGACATCATAATGGCATTTTGCATTATGACATCATAATGGAATTTTGCATTATGACATCATAATGGAATGTTACATTATGACATCATAATGGAATTTTGCATTATGACATCATAATGGGATTTTACATTATGACATCATAATGGAATTTTGCATTATGACATCATAATGGAATTTTGCATTATGACATCATAATGGAATGTTACATTATGACATCATAATGGAATGTTACATTATGACATCATAATGGAATTTTGCATTTTGACATCATAATGGAATGTTACATTATGACATCATAATGGAATTTTGCATTATGACATCATAATGGAATGTTACATTATGACGTCATAATGGCATTTTGCATTATGACATCATAATGGAATTTTGCATTATGACATCATAATGGAATGTTACATTATGACGTCATAATGGAATTTTGCATTATGACATCATAATGGAATTTTACATTATGACATCATAATGGAATTTTGCATTATGACATCATAATGGAATTTTACATTATGACATCATAATGGAATTTTGCATTATGACATCATAATGGAATTTTGCATTATGACATCATAATGGAATGTTACATTATGACGTCATAATGGCATTTTGCATTATGACATCATAATGGAATTTTGCATTAAGACATCATAATGGAATGTTACATTATGACATCATAATAAAATTTTGCATTATGACATCATAATGGAATGATACATTATGACATCATAATGGAATTTTTCATTATGACATCATAATGGGATTTTACATTATGACATCATAATGGAATTTTGCATTATGACATCATAATGGAATTTTACATTATGACATCATAATGGAATTTTACATTATGACATCATAATGGAATTTTGCATTATGACATCATAATGGAATTTTGCATTATGACATCATAATGGAATGTTACATTATGACATCATAATGGGATTTTTTATTATGACATCATAATGGAATTTTGCATTATGACATCATAATGGAATTTTGCATTATGACATCATAATGGAATGTTACATTATGACGTCATAATGGCATTTTCCATTATGACATCATAATGGAATTTTGCATTATGACATCATAATGGAATGTTACATTATGATGTCATAATGGAATTTTGCATTATGACATCATAATGGAATTTTACATTATGACATCATAATGGAATTTTGCATTATGACATCATAATGGAATTTTGCATTATGACATCATAATGGAATTTTGCATTATGACATCATAATGGAATTTTACATTATGACATCATAATGGAATTTTGCATTATGACATCATAATGGAATTTTGCATTATGACATCATAATGGAATTTTGCATTATGACATCATAATGGAATTTTGCATTATGACATCATAATGGAATTTTTTATTATGACATCATAATGGAATTTTTTATTATGACATCATAATGGAATTTTGCATTATGACATCATAATGGAATTTTGCATTATGACATCATAATGGAATGTTACATTATGACGTCATAATGGCATTTTGCATTATGACATCATAATGGAATTTTGCATTATGACATCATGATGGAATGTTACATTATGATGTCATAATGGAATTTTGCATTATGACATCATAATGGAATTTTACATTATGACATCATAATGGAATTTTGCATTATGACATCATAATGGAATTTTACATTATGACATCATTATGGAATTTTACATTATGACATCATAATGGAATTTTGCATTATGACATCATAATGGAATTTTGCATCATGACATCATAATGGAATGTTACATTATGACGTCATAATGGCATTTTGCATTATGACATCATAATGGAATTTTGCATTATGACATCATAATGGAATGTTACATTATGATGTCATAATGGAATTTTGCATTATGACATCATAATGGAATTTTACATTATGACATCATAATGGAATTTTGCATTATGACATCATAATGGAATTTTGCATTATGACATCATAATGGAATTTTGCATTATGACATCATAATGGAATTTTGCATTATGACATCATAATGGAATTTTGCATTATGACATCATAATGGAATGTTACATTATGACATCATAATGGAATTTTGCATTATGACATCATAATGGAATGTTACATTATGACATCATAATAGAATTTTGCATTATGACATCATAATGGAATTTACATTATGACATCATAATGGAATTTTACATTATGACATCATAATGGAATTTTGCATTATGACATCATAATGGAATGTTACATTATGACATCATAATGGAATTTTGCATTATGACATCATAATGGAATGTTACATTATGACATCATAATGGAATTTTGCATTATGACATCATAATGGAATGTTACATTATGACATCATAATGGAATTTTGCATTATGACATCATAATGGAATGTTACATTATGACATCATAATGGCATTTTGCATTATGACATCATAATGGAATTTTGCATTATGACATCATAATGGAATGTTACATTATGACATCATAATGGAATTTTGCAATATGACATCATAATGGGATTTTACATTATGACATCATAATGGAATTCTGCATTATGACATCATAATGGAATTTTGCATTATGACATCATAATGGAATGTTACATTATGACATCATAATGGAATTTTGCATTATGACATCATAATGGAATGTTACATTATGACATCATAATGGAATTTTGCATTATGACATCATAATGGAATGTTACATTATGACGTCATAATGGAATTTTGCATTATGACATCATAATGGAATTTTACATTATGACATCATAATGGAATTTTGCATTATGACATCATAATGGAATTTTACATTATGACATCATAATGGAATTTTGCATTATGACATCATAATGGAATTTTGCATTATGACATCATAATGGAATGTTACATTATGACGTCATAATGGCATTTTGCATTATGACATCATAATGGAATTTTGCATTAAGACATCATAATGGAATGTTACATTATGACATCATAATAAAATTTTGCATTATGACATCATAATGGAATGATACATTATGACATCATAATGGAATTTTTCATTATGACATCATAATGGGATTTTACATTATGACATCATAATGGAATTTTGCATTATGACATCATAATGGAATTTTACATTATGACATCATAATGGAATTTTACATTATGACATCATAATGGAATTTTGCATTATGACATCATAATGGAATTTTGCATTATGACATCATAATGGAATGTTACATTATGACATCATAATGGGATTTTTTATTATGACATCATAATGGAATTTTGCATTATGACATCATAATGGAATTTTGCATTATGACATCATAATGGAATGTTACATTATGACGTCATAATGGCATTTTCCATTATGACATCATAATGGAATTTTGCATTATGACATCATAATGGAATGTTACATTATGATGTCATAATGGAATTTTGCATTATGACATCATAATGGAATTTTACATTATGACATCATAATGGAATTTTGCATTATGACATCATAATGGAATTTTGCATTATGACATCATAATGGAATTTTGCATTATGACATCATAATGGAATTTTACATTATGACATCATAATGGAATTTTGCATTATGACATCATAATGGAATTTTGCATTATGACATCATAATGGAATTTTGCATTATGACATCATAATGGAATTTTGCATTATGACATCATAATGGAATTTTTTATTATGACATCATAATGGAATTTTTTATTATGACATCATAATGGAATTTTGCATTATGACATCATAATGGAATTTTGCATTATGACATCATAATGGAATGTTACATTATGACGTCATAATGGCATTTTGCATTATGACATCATAATGGAATTTTGCATTATGACATCATGATGGAATGTTACATTATGATGTCATAATGGAATTTTGCATTATGACATCATAATGGAATTTTACATTATGACATCATAATGGAATTTTGCATTATGACATCATAATGGAATTTTACATTATGACATCATTATGGAATTTTACATTATGACATCATAATGGAATTTTGCATTATGACATCATAATGGAATTTTGCATCATGACATCATAATGGAATGTTACATTATGACGTCATAATGGCATTTTGCATTATGACATCATAATGGAATTTTGCATTATGACATCATAATGGAATGTTACATTATGATGTCATAATGGAATTTTGCATTATGACATCATAATGGAATTTTACATTATGACATCATAATGGAATTTTGCATTATGA
This sequence comes from Eleutherodactylus coqui, assembly GCF_035609145.1. Taxonomy (NCBI): domain Eukaryota; kingdom Metazoa; phylum Chordata; class Amphibia; order Anura; family Eleutherodactylidae; genus Eleutherodactylus; species Eleutherodactylus coqui. Next base: position 203,063,821 of record NC_089844.1, read on the forward strand.
CATCATAATGGAATTTTGCATTATGACATCATAATGGAATTTTGCATTATGACATCATAATGGAATTTTGCATTATGACATCATAATGGAATTTTGCATTATGACATCATAATGGAATGTTACATTATGACATCATAATGGAATTTTGCATTATGACATCATAATGGAATGTTACATTATGACATCATAATAGAATTTTGCATTATGACATCATAATGGAATTTACATTATGACATCATAATGGAATTTTACATTATGACATCATAATGGAATTTTGCATTATGACATCATAATGGAATGTTACATTATGACATCATAATGGAATTTTGCATTATGACATCATAATGGAATGTTACATTATGACATCATAATGGAATTTTGCATTATGACATCATAATGGAATGTTACATTATGACATCATAATGGAATTTTGCATTATGACATCATAATGGAATGTTACATTATGACATCATAATGGCATTTTGCATTATGACATCATAATGGAATTTTGCATTATGACATCATAATGGAATGTTACATTATGACATCATAATGGAATTTTGCAATATGACATCATAATGGGATTTTACATTATGACATCATAATGGAATTCTGCATTATGACATCATAATGGAATTTTGCATTATGACATCATAATGGAATGTTACATTATGACATCATAATGGAATTTTGCATTATGACATCATAATGGAATGTTACATTATGACATCATAATGGAATTTTGCATTATGACATCATAATGGAATGTTACATTATGACATCATAATGGAGTTTTGCATTATGACATCATAATGAAATTTTACATTATGACATCATAATGGAATTTTGCATTATGACATCATAATGGAATTTTGCATTATGACATCATAATGGAATGTTACATTATGACATCATAATGGAATTTTGCATTATGACATCATAATGGAATGTTACATTATGACATCATAATGGAATGTTACATTATGACATCATAATGGAATTTTGCATTATGACATCATAATGGAATTTTGCATTATGACATCATAATGGAATGTTACATTATGACGTCATAATGGCATTTTGCATTATGACATCATAATGGAATTTTGCATTAAGACATCATAATGGAATGTTACATTATGACATCATAATAAAATTTTGCATTATGACATCATAATGGAATGATACATTATGACATCATAATGGAATTTTTCATTATGACATCATAATGGGATTTTACATTATGACATCATAATGGAATTTTGCATTATGACATCATAATGGAATTTTACATTATGACATCATAATGGAATTTTACATTATGACATCATAATGGAATTTTGCATTATGACATCATAATGGAATTTTGCATTATGACATCATAATGGAATGTTACATTATGACATCATAATGGAATTTTTTATTATGACATCATAATGGAATTTTGCATTATGACATCATAATGGAATTTTGCATTATGACATCATAATGGAATGTTACATTATGACGTCATAATGACATTTTGCATTATGACATCATAATGGAATTTTGCATTATGACATCATAATGGAATGTTACATTATGATGTCATAATGGAATTTTGCATTATGACATCATAATGGAATTTTACATTATGACATCATAATGGAATTTTGCATTATGACATCATAATGGAATTTTGCATTATGACATCATAATGGAATTTTACATTATGACATCATAATGGAATTTTGCATTATGACATCATAATGGAATTTTGCATTATGACATCATAATGGAATTTTGCATTATGACATCATAATGGAATTTTGCATTATGACATCATAATGGAATGTTACATTATGACATCATAATGGAATTTTTTATTATGACATCATAATGGAATTTTGCATTATGACATCATAATGGAATTTTGCATTATGACATCATAATGGATTTTTGCATTATGACATCATAATGGAATGTTACATTATGACGTCATAATGGCATTTTGCATTATGACATCATAATGGAATTTTACATTATGACATCATAATGGAATTTTGCATTATGACATCATAATGGAATGTTACATTATGACATCATAATGGAATTTTGCATTATGACATCATAATGGAATGTTACATTATGACATCATAATGGAATTTTGCATTATGACATCATAATGGAATGTTACATTATGACATCATAATGGCATTTTGCATTATGACATCATAATGGAATTTTGCATTATGACATCATAATGGAATGTTACATTATGACATCATAATGGAATTTTGCATGATGACATCATAATGGGATTTTACATTATGACATCATAATGGAATTTTGCATTATGACATCATAATGGAATTTTGCATTATGACATCATAATGGAATTTTGCATTATGACATCATAATGGAATTTTGCATTATGACATCATAATGCAATTTTGCATTATGACATCATAATGGAATTTTGCATTATGACATCATAATGGAATTTTGCATTATGCCATCATAATGGAATTTTGCATTATGACATTATAATGGAATTTTACATTATGACATCATAATGGAATGTTACATTATGACATCATAATGGAATTTTGCATTATGACATCATAATGGAATTTAAATTATGAGCTCATAATGGAATTTGGCATTATGACATCATAATGGAATGATACATTATGACATCATAATGGAATTTTGCATTTTGACATCATAATGGAATGTTACATTATGACATCATAATGGAATGTTGCATTATGACATCATAATGGAATTTTACATTATGACATCATAATGGAATTTTGCATTATGACATCATAATGGAATTTTGCATTATGACATCATAATGGAATTTTTAATTATGACATCATAATGGAATTTTACATTATGACATCATAATGGAATTTTGCATCATGACATCATAATGGAATTTTTCATTATGACATCATAATGGAATTTTACATTATGACATCATAATGGAGCTTTGCATTATGACATCATAATGGAATTTTTCATTATGACATCATAATGGGATTTTACATTATGACATCATAATGGAATTTTGCATTATGACATCATAATGGAATTTTGCATTATGACATCATAATGGAATGTTACATTATGACGTCATAATGGCATTTTGCATTATGACATCATAATGGAATTTTGCATTAAGACATCATAATGGAATGTTACATTATGACATCATAATAAAATTTTGCATTATGACATCATAATGGAATGATACATTATGACATCATAATGGAATTTTTCATTATGACATCATAATGGGATTTTACATTATGACATCATAATGGAATTTTGCATTATGACATCATAATGGAATTTTACATTATGACATCATAATGGAATTTTACATTATGACATCATAATGGAGTTTTGCATTATGACATCATAATGGAATTTTACATTATGACATCATAATGGAATTTTGCATTATGACATCATAATGGAATTTTGCATTATGACATCATAATGGAATGTTACATTATGACATCATAATGGAATTTTTTATTATGACATCATAATGGAATTTTGCATTATGACATCATAATGGAATTTTGCATTATGACATCATAATGGAATGTTACATTATGACGTCATAATGGCATTTTGCATTATGACATCATAATGGAATTTTGCATTATGACATCATAATGGAATGTTACATTATGACGTCATAATGGAATTTTGCATTATGACATCATAATGGAATTTTACATTATGACATCATAATGGAATTTTGCATTATGACATCATAATGGAATTTTGCATTATGACATCATAATGGAATTTTGCATTATGACATCATAATGGAATTTTACATTATGACATCATAATGGAATTTTGCATTATGACATCATAATGGAATTTTGCATTATGACATCATAATGGAATGTTACATTATGACATCATAATGGAATTTTGCATTATGACATCATAATGGAATGTTACATTATGACATCATAATAGAATTTTGCATTATGACATCATAATGGAATTTTGCATTATGACATCATAATGGAATGTTACATTATGACATCATAATGGAATTTTGCATTATGACATCATAATGGAATGTTACATTATGACATCATAATGGCATTTTGCATTATGACATCATAATGGAATTTTGCATTATGACATCATAATGGAATGTTACATTATGACATCATAATGGAATTTTGCATTATGACATCATAATGGGATTTTACATTATGACATCATAATGGAATTTTGCATTATGACATCATAATGGAATTTTGCATTATGACATCATAATGGAATTTTGCATTATGACATCATAATGGAATTTTGCATTATGACATCATAATGGAATTTTGCATTATGACATCATAATGGAATGTTACATTATGACATCATAATGGAATTTTGCATTATGACATCATAATGGAATGTTACATTATGACATCATAATAGAATTTTGCATTATGACATCATAATGGAATGTTGCATTATGACATCATAATGGAATTTTACATTATGACATCATAATGGAATATTGCATTATGACATCATAATGGAATTTTGCATTATGACATCATAATGGAATTTTGCATTATGACATCATAATGGAATGTTGCATTATGACATCATAATGGAATTTTACATTATGACATCATAATGGAATATTGCATTATGACATCATAATGGAATGTTACTTTATGACATCATAATGGAATTTTGCATTATGACATCATAATGGAATGTTACATTATGACATCATAATGGAATTTTGCATTATGACATCATAATGGAATGTTGCATTATGACATCATAATGGAATTTTGCATTATGACATCATAATGGAATGTTGCATTATGACATCATAATGGAATTTTACATTATGACATCATAATGGAATTTTGCATTATGACATCATAATGGAATTTTGCATTATGACATCATAATGGAATTTTGCATTATGACATCATAATGGAATTTTACAGTATGACATCATAATGGAATTTTGCATTATGACATCATAATGGAATTTTACAGTATGACATCATAATGGAATTTTGCATTATGACATCATAATGGAATTTTTAATTATGACATCATAATGGAATTTTACATTATGACATCATAATGGAATTTTGCATCATGACATCATAATGGAATTTTACATTATGACATCATAATGGAATTTTGCATTATGACATCATAATGGAATTTTGCATTATGACATCATAATGGAATGTTACATTATGACGTCATAATGGCATTTTGCATTATGACATCATAATGGAATTTTGCATTAAGACATCATAATGGAATGTTACATTATGACATCATAATAAAATTTTGCATTATGACATCATAATGGAATGATACATTATGACATCATAATGGAATTTTTCATTATGACATCATAATGGGATTTTACATTATGACATCATAATGGAATTTTGCATTATGACATCATAATGGAATTTTACATTATGACATCATAATGGAATTTTACATTATGACATCATAATGGAATTTTGCATTATGACATCATAATGGAATTTTGCATTATGACATCATAATGGAATGTTACATTATGACATCATAATGGAATTTTTTATTATGACATCATAATGGAATTTTGCATTATGACATCATAATGGAATTTTGCATTATGACATCATAATGGAATGTTACATTATGACGTCATAATGGCATTTTGCATTATGACATCATAATGGAATTTTGCATTATGACATCATAATGGAATGTTACATTATGATGTCATAATGGAATTTTGCATTATGACATCATAATGGAATTTTGCATTATGACGTCATAATGGAATTTTGCATTATGACATCATAATGGAATTTTGCATTATGACATCATAATGGAATTTTGCATTATGACATCATAATGGAATGTTACATTATGACATCATAATGGAATTTTGCATTATGACATCATAATGGAATGTTACATTATGACATCATAATAGAATTTTGCATTATGACATCATAATGGAATTTACATTATGACATCATAATGGAATTTTACATTATGACATCATAATGGAATTTTGCATTATGACATCATAATGGAATGTTACATTATGACATCATAATGGAATTTTGCATTATGACATCATAATGGAATGTTACATTATGACATCATAATGGAATTTTGCATTATGACATCATAATGGAATGTTACATTATGACATCATAATGGCATTTTGCATTATGACATCATAATGGAATTTTGCATTATGACATCATAATGGAATGTTACATTATGACATCATAATGGAATTTTGCATTATGACATCATAATGGGATTTTACATTATGACATCATAATGGAATTTTGCATTATGACATCATAATGGAATTTTGCATTATGACATCATAATGGAATTTTGCATTATGACATCATAATGGAATTTTGCATTATGACATCATAATGGAATTTTACATTATGACATCATAATGGAATTTTGCATTATGACATCATAATGGAATTTTGCATTATGACATCATAATGGAATGTTACATTATGACATCATAATGGAATTTTGCATTATGACATCATAATGGAATGTTACATTATGACATCATAATAGAATTTTGCATTATGACATCATAATGGAATGTTGCATTATGACATCATAATGGAATTTTACATTATGACATCATAATGGAATATTGCATTATGACATCATAATGGAATGTTACATTATGACATCATAATGGAATTTTGCATTATGACATCATAATGGAATGTTACATTATGACATCATAATGGAATTTTGCATTATGACATCATAATGGAATTTTGCATTATGACATCATAATGGAATGTTGCATTATGACATCATAATGGAATTTTACATTATGACATCATAATGGAATGTTGCATTATGACATCATAATGGAATTTTGCATTATGACATCATAATGGAATTTTGCATTATGACATCATAATGGAATTTTGCATTATGACATCATAATGGAATTTTGCATTATGACATCATAATGGAATGTTACATTATGACATCATAATGGAATTTTGCATTATGACATCATAATGGAATGTTGCATTATGACATCATAATGGAATTTTGCATTATGACATCATAATGGAATTTTGCATTATGACATCATAATGGAATGTTACATTATGACGTAATAATGGCATTTTGCATTATGACATCATAATGGAATTTTGCATTAAGACATCATAATGGAATGTTACATTATGACATAATAATAAAATTTTGCATTATGACATCATAATGGAATGATACATTATGACATCATAATGGAATTTTTCATTATGACATCATAATGGGATTTTACATTATGACATCATAATGGAATTTTGCATTATGACATAATGGAATTTTACATTATGACATCATAATGGAATTTTACATTATGACATCATAATGGAATTTTGCATTATGACATCATAATGGAATTTTGCATTATGACATCATAATGGAATGTTACATTATGACATCATAATGGAATTTTTTATTATGACATCATAATGGAATTTTGCATTATGACATCATAATGGAATTTTGCATTATGACATCATAATGGAATTTTGCATTATGACATCATAATGGAATTTTGCATTATGACATCATAATGGAATTTTGCATCATGACATCATAATGGAATGTTACATTATGACGTCATAATGGCATTTTGCATTATGACATCATAATGGAATTTTGCATTATGACATCATAATGGAATGTTACATTGTGATGTCATAATGGAATTTTGCATTATGACATCATAATGGAATTTTACATTATGACATCATAATGGAATTTTGCATTATGACATCATAATGGAATTTTACATTATGACATCATAATGTTATTTTGCATTATGACATCATAATGGAATTTTGCATTATGACATCATAATGGAATGTTACATTATGACATCATAATGGAATTTTGCATTATGACATCATAATGGAATGTTACATTATGACATCATAATAGAATTTTGCATTATGACATCATAATGGAATTTACATTATGACATCATAATGGAATTTTACATTATGACATCATAATGGAATTTTGCATTATGACATCATAATGGAATGTTACATTATGACATCATAATGGAATTTTGCATTATGACATCATAATGGAATGTTACATTATGACATCATAATGGAATTTTGCATTATGACATCATAATGGAATGTTACATTATGACATCATAATGGCATTTTGCATTATGACATCATAATGGAATTTTGCATTATGACATCATAATGGAATTTTGCATTATGATATCATAATGGAATTTTACATTATGACATCATAATGGAATTTTGCATTATGACATCATAATGGAATTTTGCATTATGACATCATAATGGAATGTTACATTATGACATCATAATGGAATTTTGCATTATGACATCATAATGGAATGTTACATTATGACATCATAATAGAATTTTGCATTATGACATCATAATGGAATGTTGCATTATGACATCATAATGGAATTTTACATTATGACATCATAATGGAATATTGCATTATGACATCATAATGGAATGTTACATTATGACATCATAATGGAATTTTGCATTATGACATCATAATGGAATGTTACATTATGACATCATAATGGAATTTTGCATTATGACATCATAAAGGAATGTTGCATTATGACATCATAATGGAATTTTGCATTATGACATCATAATGGAATGTTGCATTATGACATCATAATGGAATTTTACATTATGACATCATAATGGAATGTTGCATTATGACATCATAATGGAATTTTGCATTATGACATCATAATGGAATTTTGCATTATGACATCATAATGGAATTTTGCATTATGACATCATAATGGAATTTTGCATTATGACATCATAATGGAATGTTACATTATGACATCATAATGGAATTTTGCATTATGACATCATAATGGAATGTTGCATTATGACATCATAATGGAATTTTGCATTATGACATCATAATGGAATTTTGCATTATGACATCATAATGGAATGTTACATTATGACGTAATAATGGCATTTTGCATTATGACATCATAATGGAATTTTGCATTAAGACATCATAATGGAATGTTACATTATGACATAATAATAAAATTTTGCATTATGACATCATAATGGAATGATACATTATGACATCATAATGGAATTTTTCATTATGACATCATAATGGGATTTTACATTATGACATCATAATGGAATTTTGCATTATGACATAATGGAATTTTACATTATGACATCATAATGGAATTTTACATTATGACATCATAATGGAATTTTGCATTATGACATCATAATGGAATTTTGCATTATGACATCATAATGGAATGTTACATTATGACATCATAATGGAATTTTTTATTATGACATCATAATGGAATTTTGCATTATGACATCATAATGGAATTTTGCATTATGACATCATAATGGAATTTTGCATTATGACATCATAATGGAATTTTGCATCATGACATCATAATGGAATGTTACATTATGACGTCATAATGGCATTTTGCATTATGACATCATAATGGAATTTTGCATTATGACATCATAATGGAATGTTACATTGTGATGTCATAATGGAATTTTGCATTATGACATCATAATGGAATTTTACATTATGACATCATAATGGAATTTTGCATTATGACATCATAATGGAATTTTGCATTATGACATCATAATGGAATTTTACATTATGACATCATAATGTTATTTTGCATTATGACATCATAATGGAATTTTGCATTATGACATCATAATGGAATGTTACATTATGACATCATAATGGAATTTTGCATTATGACATCATAATGGAATGTTACATTATGACATCATAATAGAATTTTGCATTATGACATCATAATGGAATTTACATTATGACATCATAATGGAATTTTACATTATGACATCATAATGGAATTTTGCATTATGACATCATAATGGAATGTTACATTATGACATCATAATGGAATTTTGCATTATGACATCATAATGGAATGTTACATTATGACATCATAATGGAATTTTGCATTATGACATCATAATGGAATGTTACATTATGACATCATAATGGCATTTTGCATTATGACATCATAATGGAATTTTGCATTATGACATCATAATGGAATGTTACATTATGACATCATAATGGAATTTTGCATTATGACATCATAATGGGATTTTACATTATGACATCATAATGGAATTTTGCATTATGACATCATAATGGAATTTTGCATTATGACATCATAATGGAATGTTACATTATGACATCATAATGGAATTTTGCATTTTGACATCATAATGGAATGTTACATTATGACATCATAATGGAATTTTGCATTATGACATCATAATGGAATGTTACATTATGACATCATAATGGAGTTTTGCATTATGACATCATAATGGAATTTTACATTATGACATCATAATGGAATTTTGCATTATGACATCATAATGGAATTTTGCATTATGACATCATAATGGAATGTTACATTATGACATCATAATGGAATTTTGCATTATGACATCATAATGGAATGTTACATTATGACATCATAATGGAATGTTACATTATGACATCATAATGGAATTTTGCATTATGACATCATAATGGAATTTTGCATTATGACATCATAATGGAATGTTACATTATGACGTCATAATTGCATTTTGCATTATGACATCATAATGGAATTTTGCATTAAGACATCATAATGGAATGTTACATTATGACATCATAATAAAATTTTGCATTATGACATCATAATGGAATGATACATTATGACATCATAATGGAATTTTTCATTATGACATCATAATGGGATTTTACATTATGACATCATAATGGAATTTTGCATTATGACATCATAATGGAATTTTACATTATGACATCATAATGGAATTTTACATTATGACATCATAATGGAATTTTGCATTATGACATCATAATGGAATTTTGCATTATGACATCATAATGGAATGTTACATTATGACATCATAATGGGATTTTTTATTATGACATCATAATGGAATTTTGCATTATGACATCATAATGGAATTTTGCATTATGACATCATAATGGAATGTTACATTATGACGTCATAATGGCATTTTGCATTATGACATCATAATGGAATTTTGCATTATGACATCATAATGGAATGTTACATTATGATGTCATAATGGAATTTTGCATTATGACATCATAATGGAATTTTACATTATGACATCATAATGGAATTTTGCATTATGACATCATAATGGAATTTTGCATTATGACATCATAATGGAATTTTACATTTTGACATCATAATGGAATTTTGCATTATGACATCATAATGGAATGTTACATTATGACGTCATAATGGCATTTTGCATTATGACATCATAATGGAATTTTGCATTATGACATCATAATGGAATGTTACATTGTGATGTCATAATGGAATTTTGCATTATGACATCATAATGGAATTTTACATTATGACATCATAATGGAATTTTGCATTATGACATCATAATGGAATTTTGCATTATGACATCATAATGGAATTTTACATTACGACATCATAATGTTATTTTGCATTATGACATCATAATGGAATTTTGCATTATGACATCATAATGGAATGTTACATTATGACATCATAATGGAATTTTGCATTATGACATCATAATGGAATGTTACATTATGACATCATAATAGAATTTTGCATTATGACATCATAATGGAATTTACATTATGACATCATAATGGAATTTTACATTATGTGCATCATAATGGAATTTTGCATTATGACATCATAATGGAATGTTACATTATGACATCATAATGGAATTTTGCATTATGACATCATAATGGAATGTTACATTATGACATCATAATGGAATTTTGCATTATGACATCATAATGGAATGTTACATTATGACATCATAATGGCATTTTGCATTATGACATCATAATGGAATTTTGCATTATGACATCATAATGGAATGTTACATTATGACATCATAATGGAATTTTGCATTATGACATCATAATGGGATTTTACATTATGACATCATAATGGAATTTTGCATTATGACATCATAATGGAATTTTGCATTATGACATCATAATGGAATGTTACATTATGACATCATAATGGAATTTTGCATTTTGACATCATAATGGAATGTTACATTATGACATCATAATGGAATTTTGCATTATGACTAGAGATGAGCGAACGTGTTCTTAACGAACACTTACGCACCCGAACACCGGCTTTTCCGAGGACTTCCGTGTTCGCGCGTAAGTATTCGGGGGGCGCCGGGGGGCGGGGAGAGGCGCGGCGGCGCGGGCGGCAGCAGCGGGGAACAGGGGGGAGCCCTCTCTCTCTCCCTCTCCCCCCCACTCCCCGCCGCAACCCCCCGCGCTGCCACGGCGACCCCCGAACTTTTTTCGCCCGAACACGGAATTCCTCGCGAAGTTCGGTGTCCGGGCGAAAAGGGGCGGAGCCGAACACGTTCGCTCATCTCTAATTATGACATCATAATGGAATGTTACATTATGACATCATAATGGAGTTTTGCATTATGACATCATAATGGAATTTTACATTATGACATCATAATGGAATTTTGCATTATGACATCATAATGGAATTTTGCATTATGACATCATAATGGAATGTTACATTATGACATCATAATGGAATTTTGCATTATGACATCATAATGGAATGTTACATTATGACATCATAATGGAATGTTACATTATGACATCATAATGGAATTTTGCATTATGACATCATAATGGAATTTTGCATTATGACATCATAATGGAATGTTACATTATGACGTCATAATGGCATTTTGCATTATGACATCATAATGGAATTTTGCATTAAGACATCATAATGGAATGTTACATTATGACATCATAATAAAATTTTGCACTATGACATCATAATGGAATGATACATTATGACATCATAATGGAATTTTTCATTATGACATCATAATGGGATTTTACATTATGACATCATAATGGAATTTTGCATTATGACATCATAATGGAATTTTACATTATGACATCATAATGGAATTTTGCATTATGACATCATAATAGAATTTTGCATTATGACATCATAATGGAATGTTACATTATGACATCATAATGGGATTTTTTATTATGACATCATAATGGAATTTTGCATTATGACATCATAATGGAATTTTGCATTATGACATCATAATGGAATGTTACATTATGACGTCATAATGGCATTTTGCATTATGACATCATAATGGAATTTTGCATTATGACATCATAATGGAATGTTACATTATGATGTCATAATGGAATTTTGCATTTTGACATCATAATGGAATTTTACATTATGACATCATAATGGAATTTTGCATTATGACATCATAATGGAATTTTGCATTATGACATCATAATGGAATTTTACATTTTGACATCATAATGGAATTTTGCATTATGACATCATAATGGAATTTTGCATTATGACATCATAATGGAATTTTGCATTATGACATCATAATGGAATTTTGCATTATGACATCATAATGGAATGTTACATTATGACATCATAATGGAATTTTTTATTATGACATCATAATGGAATTTTTTATTATGACATCATAATGGAATTTTGCATTATGACATCATAATGGAATTTTGCATTATGACATCATAATGGAATGTTACATTATGACGTCATAATGGCATTTTGCATTATGACATCATAATGGAATTTTGCATTATGACATCATGATGGAATGTTACATTATGATGTCATAATGGAATTTTGCATTATGACATCATAATGGAATTTTACATTATGACATCATAATGGAATTTTGCATTATGACATCATAATGGAATTTTGCATTATGACATCATAATGGAATTTTACATTATGACATCATAATGGAATGTTACATTATGACATCATAATGGAATTTTTTATTATGACATCATAATGGAATTTTTTATTATGACATCATAATGGAATTTTGCATTATGACATCATAATGGAATTTTGCATTATGACATCATAATGGAATTTTGCATTATGACATCATAATGGAATTTTGCATTATGACATCATAATGGAATTTTGCATTATGACATCATAATGGAATGTTACATTATGACATCATAATGGAATTTTTTATTATGACATCATAATGGAATTTTTTATTATGACATCATAATGGAATTTTGCATTATGACATCATAATGGAATTTTGCATTATGACATCATAATGGAATGTTACATTATGACGTCATAATGGCATTTTGCATTATGACATCATAATGGAATTTTGCATTATGACATCATGATGGAATGTTACATTATGATGTCATAATGGAATTTTGCATTATGACATCATAATGGAATTTTACATTATGACATCATAATGGAATTTTGCATTATGACATCATAATGGAATGTTACATTATGACGTAATAATGGCATTTTGCATTATGACATCATAATGGAATTTTGCATTAAGACATCATAATGGAATGTTACATTATGACATAATAATAAAATTTTGCATTATGACATCATAATGGAATGATACATTATGACATCATAATGGAATTTTTCATTATGACATCATAATGGGATTTTACATTATGACATCATAATGGAATTTTGCATTATGACATAATGGAATTTTACATTATGACATCATAATGGAATTTTACATTATGACATCATAATGGAATTTTGCATTATGACATCATAATGGAATTTTGCATTATGACATCATAATGGAATGTTACATTATGACATCATAATGGAATTTTTTATTATGACATCATAATGGAATTTTGCATTATGACATCATAATGGAATTTTGCATTATGACATCATAATGGAATTTTGCATTATGACATCATAATGGAATTTTGCATCATGACATCATAATGGAATGTTACATTATGACGTCATAATGGCATTTTGCATTATGACATCATAATGGAATTTTGCATTATGACATCATAATGGAATTTTGCATTATGACATCATAATGGAATTTTACATTACGACATCATAATGTTATTTTGCATTATGACATCATAATGGAATTTTGCATTATGACATCATAATGGAATGTTACATTATGACATCATAATGGAATTTTGCATTATGACATCATAATGGAATGTTACATTATGACATCATAATAGAATTTTGCATTATGACATCATAATGGAATTTACATTATGACATCATAATGGAATTTTACATTATGACATCATAATGGAATTTTGCATTATGACATCATAATGGAATGTTACATTATGACATCATAATGGAATTTTGCATTATGACATCATAATGGAATGTTACATTATGACATCATAATGGAATTTTGCATTATGACATCATAATGGAATGTTACATTATGACATCATAATGGCATTTTGCATTATGACATCATAATGGAATTTTGCATTATGACATCATAATGGAATGTTACATTATGACATCATAATGGAATTTTGCATTATGACATCATAATGGGATTTTACATTATGACATCATAATGGAATTTTGCATTATGACATCATAATGGAATTTTGCATTATGACATCATAATGAAATGTTACATTATGACATCATAATGGAATTTTGCATTTTGACATCATAATGGAATGTTACATTATGACATCATAATGGAATTTTGCATTATGACATCATAATGGAATGTTACATTATGACATCATAATGGAGTTTTGCATTATGACATCATAATGGAATTTTACATTATGACATCATAATGGAATTTTGCATTATGACATCATAATGGAATTTTGCATTATGACATCATAATGGAATGTTACATTATGACATCATAATGGAATTTTGCATTATGACATCATAATGGAATGTTACATTATGACATCATAATGGAATGTTACATTATGACATCATAATGGAATTTTGCATTATGACATCATAATGGAATTTTGCATTATGACATCATAATGGAATGTTACATTATGACGTCATAATGGCATTTTGCATTATGACATCATAATGGAATTTTGCATTAAGACATCATAATGGAATGTTACATTATGACATCATAATAAAATTTTGCATTATGACATCATAATGGAATGATACATTATGACATCATAATGGAATTTTTCATTATGACATCATAATGGGATTTTACATTATGACATCATAATGGAATTTTGCATTATGACATCATAATGGAATTTTACATTATGACATCATAATGGAATTTTGCATTATGACATCATAATAGAATTTTGCATTATGACATCATAATGGAATGTTACATTATGACATCATAATGGGATTTTTTTATTATGACATCATAATGGAATTTTGCATTATGACATCATAATGGAATTTTGCATTATGACATCATAATGGAATGTTACATTATGACGTCATAATGGCATTTTGCATTATGACATCATAATGGAATTTTGCATTATGACATCATAATGGAATGTTACATTATGATGTCATAATGGAATTTTGCATTATGACATCATAATGGAATTTTACATTATGACATCATAATGGAATTTTGCATTATGACATCATAATGGAATTTTGCATTATGACATCATAATGGAATTTTACATTTTGACATCATAATGGAATTTTGCATTATGACATCATAATGGAATTTTGCATTATGACATCATAATGGAATTTTGCATTATGACATCATAATGGAATTTTGCATTATGACATCATAATGGAATGTTACATTATGACATCATAATGGAATTTTTTATTATGACATCATAATGGAATTTTTTATTATGACATCATAATGGAATTTTGCATTATGACATCATAATGGAATTTTGCATTATGACATCATAATGGAATGTTACATTATGACGTCATAATGGCATTTTGCATTATGACATCATAATGGAATTTTGCATTATGACATCATGATGGAATGTTACATTATGATGTCATAATGGAATTTTGCATTATGACATCATAATGGAATTTTACATTATGACATCATAATGGAATTTTGCATTATGACATCATAATGGAATTTTGCATTATGACATCATAATGGAATTTTACATTATGACATCATAATGGAATTTTGCATTATGACATCATAATGGAATTTTGCATTATGACATCATAATGGAATGTTACATTATGACATCATAATGGAATTTTGCATTATGACATCATAATGGAATGTTACATTATGACATCATAATAGAATTTTGCATTATGACATCATAATGGAATTTTGCATTATGACATCATAATGGAATTTTGCATTATGACATCATAATGGAATTTTGCATTATGACATCATAATGGAATTTTTTATTATGACATCATAATGGAATTTTGCATTATGACATCATAATGGAATTTTGCATTATGACATCATAATGGAATTTTGCATTATGACATCATAATGGAATGTTACATTATGACGTCATAATGGCATTTTGCATTATGACATCATAATGGAATGTTACATTATGACGTCATAATGGCATTTTGCATTATGACATCATAATGGAATTTTGCATTATGACATCATGATGGAATGTTACATTATGATGTCATAATGGAATTTTGCATTATGACATCATAATGGAATTTTACATTATGACATCATAATGGAATTTTGCATTATGACATCATAATGGAATTTTGCATTATGACATCATAATGGAATTTTACATTATGACATCATAATGGAATTTTGCATTATGACATCATAATGGAATTTTGCATTATGACATCATAATGGAATGTTACATTATGACATCATAATGGAATTTTGCATTATGACATCATAATGGAATGTTACATTATGACATCATAATAGAATTTTGCATTATGACATCATAATGGAATTTACATTATGACATCATAATGGAATTTTACATTATGACATCATAATGGAATTTTGCATTATGACATCATAATGGAATGTTACATTATGACATCATAATGGAATTTTGCATTATGACATCATAATGGAATGTTACATTATGACATCATAATGGAATTTTGCATTATGACATCATAATGGAATGTTACATTATGACATCATAATGGCATTTTGCATTATGACATCATAATGGAATTTTGCATTATGACATCATAATGAAATGTTACATTATGACATCATAATGGAATTTTGCATGATGACATCATAATGGGATTTTACATTATGACATCATAATGGAATTTTGCATTATGACATCATAATGGAATTTTGCATTATGACATCATAATGGAATTTTGCATTATGACATCATAATGGAATTTTGCATTATGACATCATAATGGAATTTTGCATTATGACATCATAATGGAATTTTGCATTATGACATCATAATGGAATTTTGCATTATGACATCATAATGGAATGTTACATTATGACATCATAATGGAATTTTGCATTATGACATCATAATGGAATTTAAATTATGAGCTCATAATGGAATTTGGCATTATGACATCATAATGGAATGATACATTATGACATCATAATGGAATTTTGCATTTTGACATCATAATGGAATGTTACATTATGACATCATAATGGAATTTTGCATTATGACATCATAATGGAATTTTACATTATGACATCATAATGGAATTTTGCATTATGACATCATAATGGAATTTTGCATTATGACATCATAATGGAATTTTACAGTATGACATCATAATGGAATTTTGCATTATGACATCATAATGGAATTTTTAATTATGACATCATAATGGAATTTTACATTATGACATCATAATGGAATTTTGCATCATGACATCATAATGGAATTTTTCATTATGACATCATAATGGAATTTTACATTATGACATCATAATGGAGCTTTGCATTATGACATCATAATGGAATTTTGCATTATGACATCATAATGGAATGATACATTATGACATCATAATGGAATTTTTCATTATGGCATCATAATGGGATTTTACATTATGACATCATAATGGAATTTTGCATTATGACATCATAATGGAATTTTGCATTATGACATCATAATGGAATTTTTAATTATGACATCATAATGGAATTTTACATTATGACATCATAATGGAATTTTGCATCATGACATCATAATGGAATTTTTCATTATGACATCATAATGGAATTTTACATTATGACATCATAATGGAGCTTTGCATTATGACATCATAATGGAATTTTGCATTATGACATCATAATGGAATGATACATTATGACATCATAATGGAATTTTTCATTATGACATCATAATGGGATTTTACATTATGACATCATAATGGAATTTTGCATTATGACATCATAATGGAATTTTGCATTATGACATCATAATGGAATGTTACATTATGACGTCATAATGGCATTTTGCATTATGACATCATAATGGAATTTTGCATTAAGATATCATAATGGAATGTTACATTATGACATCATAATAAAATTTTGCATTATGACATCATAATGGAATGATACATTATGACATCATAATGGAATTTTTCATTATGACATCATAATGGGATTTTACATTATGACATCATAATGGAATTTTGCATTATGACATCATAATGGAATTTTACATTATGACATCATAATGGAATTTTACATTATGACATCATAATGGAATTTTGCATTATGACATCATAATGGAATTTTGCATTATGACATCATAATGGAATGTTACATTATGACATCATAATGGAATTTTTTATTATGACATCATAATGGAATTTTGCATTATGACATCATAATGGAATTTTGCATTATGACATCATAATGGAATGTTACATTATGACGTCATAATGGCATTTTGCATTATGACATCATAATGGAATTTTGCATTATGACATCATAATGGAAGTTACATTATGACGTCATAATGGAATTTTGCATTATGACATCATAATGGAATTTTACATTATGACATCATAATGGAATTTTGCATTATGACATCATAATGGAATTTTGCATTATGACATCATAATGGAATTTTACATTATGACATCATAATGGAATTTTGCATTATGACATCATAATGGAATTTTGCATTATGACATCATAATGGAATGTTACATTATGACATCATAATGGAATTTTGCATTATGACATCATAATGGAATGTTACATTATGACATCATAATGGCATTTTGCATTATGACATCATAATGGAATTTTGCATTATGACATCATAATGGAATTTTGCATTATGACATCATAATGGAATTTTGCATTATCACATCATAATGGAATTTTGCATTATGACATCATAATGGAATTTTGCATTATGACATCATAATGGAATTTTACATTATGACATCATAATGGAATATTGCATTATGACATCATAATGGAATTTTGCATTATGACATCATAATGGAATGTTGCATTATGACATCATAATGGAATTTTACATTATGACATCATAATGGAATATTGCATTATGACATCATAATGGAATGTTACATTATGACATCATAATGGAATTTTGCATTATGACATCATAATGGAATGTTACATTATGACATCATAATGGAATTTTGCATTATGACATCATAATGGAATGTTACATTATGACATCATAATGGCATTTTGCATTATGACATCATAATGGAATTTTGCATTATGACATCATAATGGAATTTTGCATTATGACATCATAATGGAATTTTGCATTATGACATCATAATGGAATTTTGCATTATGACATCATAATGGAATTTTGCATTATGACATCATAATGGAATGTTACATTATGACATCATAATGGAATTTTGCATTATGACATCATAATGGAATTTAAATTATGAGCTCATAATGGAATTTGGCATTATGACATCATAATGGAATGATACATTATGACATCATAATGGAATTTTGCATTTTGACATCATAATGGAATGTTACATTATGACATCATAATGGAATTTTGCATTATGACATCATAATGGAATTTTACATTATGACATCATAATGGAATTTTGCATTATGACATCATAATGGAATTTTGCATTATGACATCATAATGGAATTTTACAGTATGACATCATAATGGAATTTTGCATTATGACATCATAATGGAATTTTTAATTATGACATCATAATGGAATTTTACATTATGACATCATAATGGAATTTTGCATCATGACATCATAATGGAATTTTTCATTATGACATCATAATGGAATTTTACATTATGACATCATAATGGAGCTTTGCATTATGACATCATAATGGAATTTTGCATTATGACATCATAATGGAATGATACATTATGACATCATAATGGAATTTTTCATTATGGCATCATAATGGGATTTTACATTATGACATCATAATGGAATTTTGCATTATGACATCATAATGGAATTTTGCATTATGACATCATAATGGAATTTTTAATTATGACATCATAATGGAATTTTACATTATGACATCATAATGGAATTTTGCATCATGACATCATAATGGAATTTTTCATTATGACATCATAATGGAATTTTACATTATGACATCATAATGGAGCTTTGCATTATGACATCATAATGGAATTTTGCATTATGACATCATAATGGAATGATACATTATGACATCATAATGGAATTTTTCATTATGACATCATAATGGGATTTTACATTATGACATCATAATGGAATTTTGCATTATGACATCATAATGGAATTTTGCATTATGACATCATAATGGAATGTTACATTATGACGTCATAATGGCATTTTGCATTATGACATCATAATGGAATTTTGCATTAAGATATCATAATGGAATGTTACATTATGACATCATAATAAAATTTTGCATTATGACATCATAATGGAATGATACATTATGACATCATAATGGAATTTTTCATTATGACATCATAATGGGATTTTACATTATGACATCATAATGGAATTTTGCATTATGACATCATAATGGAATTTTACATTATGACATCATAATGGAATTTTACATTATGACATCATAATGGAATTTTGCATTATGACATCATAATGGAATTTTGCATTATGACATCATAATGGAATGTTACATTATGACATCATAATGGAATTTTTTATTATGACATCATAATGGAATTTTGCATTATGACATCATAATGGAATTTTGCATTATGACATCATAATGGAATGTTACATTATGACGTCATAATGGCATTTTGCATTATGACATCATAATGGAATTTTGCATTATGACATCATAATGGAAGTTACATTATGACGTCATAATGGAATTTTGCATTATGACATCATAATGGAATTTTACATTATGACATCATAATGGAATTTTGCATTATGACATCATAATGGAATTTTGCATTATGACATCATAATGGAATTTTACATTATGACATCATAATGGAATTTTGCATTATGACATCATAATGGAATTTTGCATTATGACATCATAATGGAATGTTACATTATGACATCATAATGGAATTTTGCATTATGACATCATAATGGAATGTTACATTATGACATCATAATGGCATTTTGCATTATGACATCATAATGGAATTTTGCATTATGACATCATAATGGAATTTTGCATTATGACATCATAATGGAATTTTGCATTATCACATCATAATGGAATTTTGCATTATGACATCATAATGGAATTTTGCATTATGACATCATAATGGAATTTTACATTATGACATCATAATGGAATATTGCATTATGACATCATAATGGAATTTTGCATTATGACATCATAATGGAATGTTGCATTATGACATCATAATGGAATTTTACATTATGACATCATAATGGAATATTGCATTATGACATCATAATGGAATGTTACATTATGACATCATAATGGAATTTTGCATTATGACATCATAATGGAATGTTACATTATGACATCATAATGGAATTTTGCATTATGACATCATAATGGAATGTTACATTATGACATCATAATGGCATTTTGCATTATGACATCATAATGGAATTTTGCATTATGACATCATAATGGAATTTTGCATTATGACATCATAATGGAATTTTGCATTATGACATCATAATGGAATTTAAATTATGAGCTCATAATGGAATTTGGCATTATGACATCATAATGGTATGATACATTATGACATCATAATGGAATTTTGCATTTTGACATCATAATGGAATGTTACATTATGACATCATAATGGAATTTTGCATTATGACATCATAATGGAATTTTGCATTATGACATCATAATGGAATTTTACATTATGACATCATAATGGAATTTTGCATTATGACATCATAATGGAATTTTGCATTATGACATCATAATGGAATTTTGCATTATGACATCATAATGGAATGTTACATTATGACATCATAATGGAATTTTGCATTATGACATCATAATGGAATGTTACATTATGACATCATAATAGAATTTTGCATTATGACATCATAATGGAATTTACATTATGACATCATAATGGAATTTTACATTATGACATCATAATAGAATTTTGCATTATGACATCATAATGGAATGTTACATTATGACATCATAATGGAATTTTGCATTATGACATCATAATGGAATGTTACATTATGACATCATAATGGAATTTTGCATTATGACATCATAATGGAATGTTACATTATGACATCATAATGGCATTTTGCATTATGACATCATAATGGAATTTTGCATTATGACATCATAATGGAATGTTACATTATGACATCATAATGGAATTTTGCATTATGACATCATAATGGGATTTTACATTATGACATCATAATGGAATTTTGCATTATGACATCATAATGGAATTTTGCATTATGACATCATAATGGAATTTTGCATTATGACATCATAATGGAATTTTACATTATGACATCATAATGGAATTTTGCATTATGACATCATAATGGAATTTTTCATTATGACATCATAATGGAATGTTACATTATGACATCATAATGGAATTTTGCATTATGACATCATAATGGAATGTTACATTATGACATCATAATAGAATTTTGCATTATGACATCATAATGGAATGTTGCATTATGACATCATAATGGAATGTTACATTATGACATCATAATGGAATTTTGCATTATGACATCATAATGGAATGTTACATTATGACATCATAATGGAATTTTGCATTATGACATCATAATGGAATGTTGCATTATGACATCATAATGGAATTTTGCATTATGACATCATAATGGAATGTTGCATTATGACATCATAATGGAATTTTACATTATGACATCATAATGGAATTTTGCATTATGACATCATAATGGAATTTTGCATTATGACATCATAATGGAATTTTGCATTATGACATCATAATGGAATTTTGCATTATGACATCATAATGGAATTTTGCATTATGACATCATAATGGAATGTTACATTATGACATCATAATGGAATTTTGCATTATGACATCATAATGGAATGTTACATTATGACATCATAATGGAATTTTGCATTATGACATCATAATGGAATGTTGCATTATGACATCATAATGGAATTTTGCATTATGACATCATAATGGAATTTTGCATTATGACATCATAATGGAATGTTACATTATGACGTAATAATGGCATTTTGCATTATGACATCATAATGGAATTTTGCATTAAGACATCATAATGGAATGTTACATTATGACATCATAATAAAATTTTGCATTATGACATCATAATGGAATGTTACATTATGACATCATAATGGAATTTTGCATTATGACATCATAATGGAATGTTGCATTATGACATCATAATGGAATTTTGCATTATGACATCATAATGGAATGTTGCATTATGACATCATAATGGAATTTTACATTATGACATCATAATGGAATGTTACATTATGACATCATAATAGAATTTTGCATTATGACATCATAATGGAATGTTGCATTATGACATCATAATGGAATGTTACATTATGACATCATAATGGAATTTTGCATTATGACATCATAATGGAATGTTACATTATGACATCATAATGGAATTTTGCATTATGACATCATAATGGAATGTTGCATTATGACATCATAATGGAATTTTGCATTATGACATCATAATGGAATGTTGCATTATGACATCATAATGGAATTTTACATTATGACATCATAATGGAATTTTGCATTATGACATCATAATGGAATTTTGCATTATGACATCATAATGGAATTTTGCATTATGACATCATAATGGAATTTTGCATTATGACATCATAATGGAATTTTGCATTATGACATCATAATGGAATGTTACATTATGACATCATAATGGAATTTTGCATTATGACATCATAATGGAATGTTACATTATGACATCATAATGGAATTTTGCATTATGACATCATAATGGAATGTTGCATTATGACATCATAATGGAATTTTGCATTATGACATCATAATGGAATTTTGCATTATGACATCATAATGGAATGTTACATTATGACGTAATAATGGCATTTTGCATTATGACATCATAATGGAATTTTGCATTAAGACATCATAATGGAATGTTACATTATGACATCATAATAAAATTTTGCATTATGACATCATAATGGAATGATACATTATGACATCATAATGGAATTTTTCATTATGACATCATAATGGGATTTTACATTATGACATCATAATGGAATTTTGCATTATGACATCATAATGGAATTTTACATTATGACATCATAATGGAATTTTACATTATGACATCATAATGGAATTTTGCATTATGACATCATAATGGAATTTTGCATTATGACATCATAATGGAATGTTACATTATGACATCATAATGGAATTTTTTATTATGACATCATAATGGAATTTTGCATTATGACATCATAATGGAATTTTGCATTATGACATCATAATGGAATTTTGCATTATGACATCATAATGGAATTTTGCATCATGACATCATAATGGAATGTTACATTATGACGTCATAATGGCATTTTGCATTATGACATCATAATGGAATTTTGCATTATGACATCATAATGGAATGTTACATTATGACGTCATAATGGAATTTTGCATTATGACATCATAATGGAATTTTACATTATGACATCATAATGGAATTTTGCATTATGACATCATAATGGAATTTTGCATTATGACATCATAATGGAATTTTGCATTATGACATCATAATGGAATTTTGCATTATGACATCATAATGGAATGTTACATTATGACATCATAATGGAATTTTGCATTATGACATCATAATGGAATGTTACATTATGACATCATAATAGAATTTTGCATTATGACATCATAATAGAATTTACATTATGACATCATAATGGAATTTTACATTATGACATCATAATGGAATTTTGCATTATGACATCATAATGGAATGTTACATTATGACATCATAATGGAATTTTGCATTATGACATCATAATGGAATGTTACATTATGACATCATAATGGAATTTTGCATTATGACATCATAATGGAATGTTACATTATGACATCATAATGGAATTTTGCATTATGACATCATAATGGAATGTTACATTATGACATCATAATGGCATTTTGCATTATGACATCATAATGGAATTTTGCATTATGACATCATAATGGAATGTTACATTATGACATCATAATGGAATTTTGCATTATGACATCATAATGGGATTTTACATTATGACATCATAATGGAATTTTGCATTATGACATCATAATGGAATTTTGCATTATGACATCATAATGGAATGTTACATTATGACATCATAATGGAATTTTGCATTATGACATCATAATGGAATGTTACATTATGACATCATAATGGAATTTTGCATTATGACATCATAATGGAATGTTACATTATGACATCATAATGGAGTTTTGCATTATGACATCATAATGGAATTTTACATTATGACATCATAATGGAATTTTGCATTATGACATCATAATGGAATTTTGCATTATGACATCATAATGGAATGTTACATTATGACATCATAATGGAATTTTGCATTATGACATCATAATGGAATGTTACATTATGACATCATAATGGAATGTTACATTATGACATCATAATGGAATTTTGCATTATGACATCATAATGGAATTTTGCATTATGACATCATAATGGAATTTTGCATCATGACATCATAATGGAATGTTACATTATGACGTCATAATGGCATTTTGCATTATGACATCATAATGGAATTTTGCATTATGACATCATAATGGAATGTTACATTATGACATCATAATGGAATTTTGCATTATGACATCATAATGGAATTTTACATTATGACATCATAATGGAATTTTGCATTATGACATCATAATGGAATTTTGCATTATGACATCATAATGGAATTTTGCATTATGACATCATAATGGAATTTTGCATTATGACATCATAATGGAATGTTACATTATGACATCATAATGGAATTTTGCATTATGACATCATAATGGAATGTTACATTATGACATCATAATAGAATTTTGCATTATGACATCATAATGGAATTTACATTATGACATCATAATGGAATTTTACATTATGACATCATAATGGAATTTTGCATTATGACATCATAATGGAATGTTACATTATGACATCATAATGGAATTTTGCATTATGACATCATAATGGAATGTTACATTATGACATCATAATGGAATTTTGCATTATGACATCATAATGGAATGTTACATTATGACATCATAATGGCATTTTGCATTATGACATCATAATGGAATTTTGCATTATGACATCATAATGGAATGTTACATTATGACATCATAATGGAATTTTGCATTATGACATCATAATGGGATTTTACATTATGACATCATAATGGAATTTTGCATTATGACATCATAATGGAATTTTGCATTATTACATCATAATGGAATGTTACATTATGACATCATAATGGAATTTTGCATTATGACATCATAATGGAATGTTACATTATGACATCATAATGGAATTTTGCATTATGACATCATAATGGAATGTTACATTATGACATCATAATGGAGTTTTGCATTATGACATCATAATGGAATTTTACATTATGACATCATAATGGAATTTTGCATTATGACATCATAATGGAATTTTGCATTATGACATCATAATGGAATGTTACATTATGACATCATAATGGAATTTTGCATTATGACATCATAATGGAATGTTACATTATGACATCATAATGGAATGTTACATTATGACATCATAATGGAATTTTGCATTATGACATCATAATGGAATTTTGCATTATGACATCATAATGGAATGTTACATTATGACGTCATAATGGCATTTTGCATTATGACATCATAATGGAATTTTGCATTAAGACATCATAATGGAATGTTACATTATGACATCATAATAAAATTTTGCATTATGACATCATAATGGAATGATACATTATGACATCATAATGGAATTTTTTATTATGACATCATAATGGAATTTTGCATTATGACATCATAATGGAATTTTGCATTATGACATCATAATGGAATTTTGCATTATGACATCATAATGGAATTTTGCATCATGACATCATAATGGAATGTTACATTATGACATCATAATGGAATTTTGCATTATGACATCATAATGGAATGTTACATTATGACATCATAATGGAATTTTGCATTATGACATCATAATGGAATGTTACATTATGACATCATAATGGCATTTTGCATTATGACATCATAATGGAATTTTGCATTATGACATCATAATGGAATGTTACATTATGACATCATAATGGAATTTTGCATTATGACATCATAATGGGATTTTACATTATGACATCATAATGGAATTTTGCATTATGACATCATAATGGAATTTTGCATTATGACATCATAATGGAATGTTACATTATGACATCATAATGGAATGTTACATTATGACATCATAATGGAATTTTGCATTTTGACATCATAATGGAATGTTACATTATGACATCATAATGGAATTTTGCATTATGACATCATAATGGAATGTTACATTATGACGTCATAATGGCATTTTGCATTATGACATCATAATGGAATTTTGCATTATGACATCATAATGGAATGTTACATTATGACGTCATAATGGAATTTTGCATTATGACATCATAATGGAATTTACATTATGACATCATAATGGAATTTTACATTATGACATCATAATGGAATTTTGCATTATGACATCATAATGGAATGTTACATTATGACATCATAATGGAATTTTGCATTATGACATCATAATGGAATGTTACATTATGACATCATAATGGAATTTTGCATTATGACATCATAATGGAATGTTACATTATGACATCATAATGGCATTTTGCATTATGACATCATAATGGAATTTTGCATTATGACATCATAATGGAATGTTACATTATGACATCATAATGGAATTTTGCATTATGACATCATAATGGGATTTTACATTATGACATCATAATGGAATTTTGCATTATGACATCATAATGGAATTTTGCATTATTACATCATAATGGAATGTTACATTATGACATCATAATGGAATTTTGCATTATGACATCATAATGGAATGTTACATTATGACATCATAATGGAATTTTGCATTATGACATCATAATGGAATGTTACATTATGACATCATAATGGAGTTTTGCATTATGACATCATAATGGAATTTTACATTATGACATCATAATGGAATTTTGCATTATGACATCATAATGGAATTTTGCATTATGACATCATAATGGAATGTTACATTATGACATCATAATGGAATTTTGCATTATGACATCATAATGGAATGTTACATTATGACATCATAATGGAATGTTACATTATGACATCATAATGGAATTTTGCATTATGACATCATAATGGAATTTTGCATTATGACATCATAATGGAATGTTACATTATGACGTCATAATGGCATTTTGCATTATGACATCATAATGGAATTTTGCATTAAGACATCATAATGGAATGTTACATTATGACATCATAATAAAATTTTGCATTATGACATCATAATGGAATGATACATTATGACATCATAATGGAATTTTTTATTATGACATCATAATGGAATTTTGCATTATGACATCATAATGGAATTTTGCATTATGACATCATAATGGAATTTTGCATTATGACATCATAATGGAATTTTGCATCATGACATCATAATGGAATGTTACATTATGACGTCATAATGGCATTTTGCATTATGACATCATAATGGAATTTTGCATTATGACATCATAATGGAATGTTACATTATGATGTCATAATGGAATTTTGCATTATGACATCATAATGGAATTTTACATTATGACATCATAATGGAATTTTGCATTATGACATCATAATGGAATTTTACATTATGACATCATAATGTTATTTTGCATTATGACATCATAATGGAATTTAAATTATGAGCTCATAATGGAATTTGGCATTATGACATCATAATGGAATGATACATTATGACATCATAATGGAATTTTGCATTTTGACATCATAATGGAATGTTACATTATGACATCATAATGGAATTTTGCATTATGACATCATAATGGAATTTTGCATTATGACATCATAATGGAATTTTGCATTATGACATCATAATGGAATTTTGCATCATGACATCATAATGGAATGTTACATTATGACGTCATAATGGCATTTTGCATTATGACATCATAATGGAATTTTGCATTATGACATCATAATGGAATGTTACATTATGATGTCATAATGGAATTTTGCATTATGACATCATAATGGAATTTTACATTATGACATCATAATGGAATTTTGCATTATGACATCATAATGGAATTTTACATTATGACATCATAATGTTATTTTGCATTATGACATCATAATGGAATTTAAATTATGAGCTCATAATGGAATTTGGCATTATGACATCATAATGGAATGATACATTATGACATCATAATGGAATTTTGCATTTTGACATCATAATGGAATGTTACATTATGACATCATAATGGAATTTTGCATTATGACATCATAATGGAATTTTACATTATGACATCATAATGGAATTTTGCATTATGACATCATAATGGAATTTTGCATTATGACATCATAATGGAATTTTTAATTATGACATCATAATGGAATTTTACATTATGACATCATAATGGAATTTTGCATCATGACATCATAATGGAATTTTTCATTATGACATCATAATGGAATTTTACATTATGACATCATAATGGAGCTTTGCATTATGACATCATAATGGAATTTTTCATTATGACATCATAATGGGATTTTACATTATGACATCATAATGGAATGTTACATTATGACATCATAATGGAATGTTACATTATGACATCATAATAGAATTTTGCATTATGACATCATAATGGAATGTTGCATTATGACATCATAATGGAATTTTACATTATGACATCATAATGGAATATTGCATTATGACATCATAATGGAATGTTACATTATGACATCATAATGGAATTTTGCATTATGACATCATAATGGAATGTTACATTATGACATCATAATGGAATTTTGCATTATGACATCATAATGGAATGTTGCATTATGACATCATAATGGAATTTTGCATTATGACATCATAATGGAATGTTGCATTATGACATCATAATGGAATTTTACATTATGACATCATAATGGAATGTTGCATTATGACATCATAATGGAATTTTGCATTATGACATCATAATGGAATTTTGCATTATGACATCATAATGGAATTTTGCATTATGACATCATAATGGAATTTTGCATTATGACATCATAATGGAATGTTACATTATGACATCATAATGGAATTTTGCATTATGACATCATAATGGAATGTTGCATTATGACATCATAATGGAATTTTGCATTATGACATCATAATGGAATTTTGCATTATGACATCATAATGGAATGTTACATTATGACGTAATAATGGCATTTTGCATTATGACATCATAATGGAATTTTGCATTAAGACATCATAATGGAATGTTACATTATGACATCATAATAAAATTTTGCATTATGACATCATAATGGAATGATACATTATGACATCATAATGGAATTTTTCATTATGACATCATAATGGGATTTTACATTATGACATCATAATGGAATTTTGCATTATGACATCATAATGGAATTTTACATTATGACATCATAATGGAATTTTACATTATGACATCATAATGGAATTTTGCATTATGACATCATAATGGAATTTTGCATTATGACATCATAATGGAATGTTACATTATGACATCATAATGGAATTTTTTATTATGACATCATAATGGAATTTTGCATTATGACATCATAATGGAATTTTGCATTATGACATCATAATGGAATTTTGCATTATGACATCATAATGGAATTTTGCATCATGACATCATAATGGAATGTTACATTATGACGTCATAATGGCATTTTGCATTATGACATCATAATGGAATTTTGCATTATGACATCATAATGGAATGTTACATTATGATGTCATAATGGAATTTTGCATTATGACATCATAATGGAATTTTACATTATGACATCATAATGGAATTTTGCATTATGACATCATAATGGAATTTTACATTATGACATCATAATGTTATTTTGCATTATGACATCATAATGGAATTTTGCATTATGACATCATAATGGAATGTTACATTATGACATCATAATGGAATTTTGCATTATGACATCATAATGGAATGTTACATTATGACATCATAATAGAATTTTGCATTATGACATCATAATGGAATTTACATTATGACATCATAATGGAATTTTACATTATGACATCATAATGGAATTTTGCATTATGACATCATAATGGAATGTTACATTATGACATCATAATGGAATTTTGCATTATGACATCATAATGGAATGTTACATTATGACATCATAATGGAATTTTGCATTATGACATCATAATGGAATGTTACATTATGACATCATAATGGCATTTTGCATTATGACATCATAATGGAATTTTGCATTATGACATCATAATGGAATGTTACATTATGACATCATAATGGAATTTTGCATTATGACATCATAATGGGATTTTACATTATGACATCATAATGGAATTTTGCATTATGACATCATAATGGAATTTTGCATTATGACATCATAATGGAATGTTACATTATGACATCATAATGGAATGTTACATTATGACATCATAATGGAATTTTGCATTTTGACATCATAATGGAATGTTACATTATGACATCATAATGGAATTTTGCATTATGACATCATAATGGAATGTTACATTATGACGTCATAATGGCATTTTGCATTATGACATCATAATGGAATTTTGCATTATGACATCATAATGGAATGTTACATTATGACGTCATAATGGAATTTTGCATTATGACATCATAATGGAATTTTACATTATGACATCATAATGGAATTTTGCATTATGACATCATAATGGAATTTTACATTATGACATCATAATGGAATTTTGCATTATGACATCATAATGGAATTTTGCATTATGACATCATAATGGAATGTTACATTATGACGTCATAATGGCATTTTGCATTATGACATCATAATGGAATTTTGCATTAAGACATCATAATGGAATGTTACATTATGACATCATAATAAAATTTTGCATTATGACATCATAATGGAATGATACATTATGACATCATAATGGAATTTTTCATTATGACATCATAATGGGATTTTACATTATGACATCATAATGGAATTTTGCATTATGACATCATAATGGAATTTTACATTATGACATCATAATGGAATTTTACATTATGACATCATAATGGAATTTTGCATTATGACATCATAATGGAATTTTGCATTATGACATCATAATGGAATGTTACATTATGACATCATAATGGGATTTTTTATTATGACATCATAATGGAATTTTGCATTATGACATCATAATGGAATTTTGCATTATGACATCATAATGGAATGTTACATTATGACGTCATAATGGCATTTTCCATTATGACATCATAATGGAATTTTGCATTATGACATCATAATGGAATGTTACATTATGATGTCATAATGGAATTTTGCATTATGACATCATAATGGAATTTTACATTATGACATCATAATGGAATTTTGCATTATGACATCATAATGGAATTTTGCATTATGACATCATAATGGAATTTTGCATTATGACATCATAATGGAATTTTACATTATGACATCATAATGGAATTTTGCATTATGACATCATAATGGAATTTTGCATTATGACATCATAATGGAATTTTGCATTATGACATCATAATGGAATTTTTTATTATGACATCATAATGGAATTTTTTATTATGACATCATAATGGAATTTTTTATTATGACATCATAATGGAATTTTGCATTATGACATCATAATGGAATTTTGCATTATGACATCATAATGGAATGTTACATTATGACGTCATAATGGCATTTTGCATTATGACATCATAATGGAATTTTGCATTATGACATCATGATGGAATGTTACATTATGATGTCATAATGGAATTTTGCATTATGACATCATAATGGAATTTTACATTATGACATCATAATGGAATTTTGCATTATGACATCATAATGGAATTTTACATTATGACATCATTATGGAATTTTACATTATGACATCATAATGGAATTTTGCATTATGACATCATAATGGAATTTTGCATCATGACATCATAATGGAATGTTACATTATGACGTCATAATGGCATTTTGCATTATGACATCATAATGGAATTTTGCATTATGACATCATAATGGAATGTTACATTATGATGTCATAATGGAATTTTGCATTATGACATCATAATGGAATTTTACATTATGACATCATAATGGAATTTTGCATTATGACATCATAATGGAATTTTGCATTATGACATCATAATGGAATTTTGCATTATGACATCATAATGGAATTTTGCATTATGACATCATAATGGAATTTTGCATTATGACATCATAATGGAATGTTACATTATGACATCATAATGGAATTTTGCATTATGACATCATAATGGAATGTTACATTATGACATCATAATAGAATTTTGCATTATGACATCATAATGGAATTTACATTATGACATCATAATGGAATTTTACATTATGACATCATAATGGAATTTTGCATTATGACATCATAATGGAATGTTACATTATGACATCATAATGGAATTTTGCATTATGACATCATAATGGAATGTTACATTATGACATCATAATGGAATTCTGCATTATGACATCATAATGGAATTTTGCATTATGACATCATAATGGAATGTTACATTATGACATCATAATGGAATTTTGCATTATGACATCATAATGGAATGTTACATTATGACATCATAATGGAATTTTGCATTATGACATCATAATGGAATGTTACATTATGACATCATAATGGAGTTTTGCATTATGACATCATAATGGAATTTTACATTATGACATCATAATGGAATTTTGCATTATGACATCATAATGGAATTTTGCATTATGACATCATAATGGAATGTTACATTATGACATCATAATGGAATTTTGCATTATGACATCATAATGGAATGTTACATTATGACATCATAATGGAATGTTACATTATGACATCATAATGGAATTTTGCATTATGACATCATAATGGAATGTTACATTATGACATCATAATGGAATTTTGCATTATGACATCATAATGGAATGTTGCATTATGACATCATAATGGAATTTTGCATTATGACATCATAATGGAATGTTGCATTATGACATCATAATGGAATTTTACATTATGACATCATAATGGAATTTTGCATTATGACATCATAATGGAATGTTGCATTATGACATCATAATGGAATTTTACATTATGACATCATAATGGAATGTTGCATTATGACATCATAATGGAATTTTGCATTATGACATCATAATGGAATTTTGCATTATGACATCATAATGGAATTTTGCATTATGACATCATAATGGAATTTTGCATTATGACATCATAATGGAATGTTACATTATGACATCATAATGGAATTTTGCATTATGACATCATAATGGAATGTTGCATTATGACATCATAATGGAATTTTGCATTATGACATCATAATGGAATTTTGCATTATGACATCATAATGGAATGTTACATTATGACGTAATAATGGCATTTTGCATTATGACATCATAATGGAATTTTGCATTAAGACATCATAATGGAATGTTACATTATGACATCATAATAAAATTTTGCATTATGACATCATAATGGAATGATACATTATGACATCATAATGGAATTTTTCATTATGACATCATAATGGGATTTTACATTATGACATCATAATGGAATTTTGCATTATGACATCATAATGGAATTTTACATTATGACATCATAATGGAATTTTACATTATGACATCATAATGGAATTTTGCATTATGACATCATAATGGAATTTTGCATTATGACATCATAATGGAATGTTACATTATGACATCATAATGGAATTTTTTATTATGACATCATAATGGAATTTTGCATTATGACATCATAATGGAATTTTGCATTATGACATCATAATGGAATTTTGCATTATGACATCATAATGGAATTTTGCATCATGACATCATAATGGAATGTTACATTATGACGTCATAATGGCATTTTGCATTATGACATCATAATGGAATTTTGCATTATAACATCATAATGGAATGTTACATTATGATGTCATAATGGAATTTTGCATTATGACATCATAATGGAATTTTACATTATGACATCATAATGGAATTTTGCATTATGACATCATAATGGAATTTTACATTATGACATCATAATGTTATTTTGCATTATGACATCATAATGGAATTTTGCATTATGACATCATAATGGAATGTTACATTATGACATCATAATGGAATTTTGCATTATGACATCATAATGGAATGTTACATTATGACATCATAATAGAATTTTGCATTATGACATCATAATGGAATTTACATTATGACATCATAATGGAATTTTACATTATGACATCATAATGGAATTTTGCATTATGACATCATAATGGAATGTTACATTATGACATCATAATGGAATTTTGCATTATGACATCATAATGGAATGTTACATTATGACATCATAATGGAATTTTGCATTATGACATCATAATGGAATGTTACATTATGACATCATAATGGCATTTTGCATTATGACATCATAATGGAATTTTGCATTATGACATCATAATGGAATGTTACATTATGACATCATAATGGAATTTTGCATTATGACATCATAATGGGATTTTACATTATGACATCATAATGGAATTTTGCATTATGACATCATAATGGAATTTTGCATTATGACATCATAATGGAATGTTACATTATGACATCATAATGGAATGTTACATTATGACATCATAATGGAATTTTGCATTTTGACATCATAATGGAATGTTACATTATGACATCATAATGGAATTTTGCATTATGACATCATAATGGAATGTTACATTATGACGTCATAATGGCATTTTGCATTATGACATCATAATGGAATTTTGCATTATGACATCATAATGGAATGTTACATTATGACGTCATAATGGAATTTTGCATTATGACATCATAATGGAATTTTACATTATGACATCATAATGGAATTTTGCATTATGACATCATAATGGAATTTTACATTATGACATCATAATGGAATTTTGCATTATGACATCATAATGGAATTTTGCATTATGACATCATAATGGAATGTTACATTATGACGTCATAATGGCATTTTGCATTATGACATCATAATGGAATTTTGCATTAAGACATCATAATGGAATGTTACATTATGACATCATAATAAAATTTTGCATTATGACATCATAATGGAATGATACATTATGACATCATAATGGAATTTTTCATTATGACATCATAATGGGATTTTACATTATGACATCATAATGGAATTTTGCATTATGACATCATAATGGAATTTTACATTATGACATCATAATGGAATTTTACATTATGACATCATAATGGAATTTTGCATTATGACATCATAATGGAATTTTGCATTATGACATCATAATGGAATGTTACATTATGACATCATAATGGGATTTTTTATTATGACATCATAATGGAATTTTGCATTATGACATCATAATGGAATTTTGCATTATGACATCATAATGGAATGTTACATTATGACGTCATAATGGCATTTTCCATTATGACATCATAATGGAATTTTGCATTATGACATCATAATGGAATGTTACATTATGATGTCATAATGGAATTTTGCATTATGACATCATAATGGAATTTTACATTATGACATCATAATGGAATTTTGCATTATGACATCATAATGGAATTTTGCATTATGACATCATAATGGAATTTTGCATTATGACATCATAATGGAATTTTACATTATGACATCATAATGGAATTTTGCATTATGACATCATAATGGAATTTTGCATTATGACATCATAATGGAATTTTGCATTATGACATCATAATGGAATTTTGCATTATGACATCATAATGGAATTTTTTATTATGACATC
Organism: Eleutherodactylus coqui; assembly: GCF_035609145.1. Taxonomy (NCBI): domain Eukaryota; kingdom Metazoa; phylum Chordata; class Amphibia; order Anura; family Eleutherodactylidae; genus Eleutherodactylus; species Eleutherodactylus coqui. Next base: position 203,102,721 of record NC_089844.1, read on the forward strand.
ATAATGGAATTTTTTATTATGACATCATAATGGAATTTTGCATTATGACATCATAATGGAATTTTGCATTATGACATCATAATGGAATGTTACATTATGACGTCATAATGGCATTTTGCATTATGACATCATAATGGAATTTTGCATTATGACATCATGATGGAATGTTACATTATGATGTCATAATGGAATTTTGCATTATGACATCATAATGGAATTTTACATTATGACATCATAATGGAATTTTGCATTATGACATCATAATGGAATTTTACATTATGACATCATTATGGAATTTTACATTATGACATCATAATGGAATTTTGCATTATGACATCATAATGGAATTTTGCATCATGACATCATAATGGAATGTTACATTATGACGTCATAATGGCATTTTGCATTATGACATCATAATGGAATTTTGCATTATGACATCATAATGGAATGTTACATTATGATGTCATAATGGAATTTTGCATTATGACATCATAATGGAATTTTACATTATGACATCATAATGGAATTTTGCATTATGACATCATAATGGAATTTTGCATTATGACATCATAATGGAATTTTGCATTATGACATCATAATGGAATTTTGCATTATGACATCATAATGGAATTTTGCATTATGACATCATAATGGAATGTTACATTATGACATCATAATGGAATTTTGCATTATGACATCATAATGGAATGTTACATTATGACATCATAATAGAATTTTGCATTATGACATCATAATGGAATTTACATTATGACATCATAATGGAATTTTACATTATGACATCATAATGGAATTTTGCATTATGACATCATAATGGAATGTTACATTATGACATCATAATGGAATTTTGCATTATGACATCATAATGGAATGTTACATTATGACATCATAATGGAATTTTGCATTATGACATCATAATGGAATGTTACATTATGACATCATAATGGAATTTTGCATTATGACATCATAATGGAATGTTACATTATGACATCATAATGGCATTTTGCATTATGACATCATAATGGAATTTTGCATTATGACATCATAATGGAATGTTACATTATGACATCATAATGGAATTTTGCAATATGACATCATAATGGGATTTTACATTATGACATCATAATGGAATTCTGCATTATGACATCATAATGGAATTTTGCATTATGACATCATAATGGAATGTTACATTATGACATCATAATGGAATTTTGCATTATGACATCATAATGGAATGTTACATTATGACATCATAATGGAATTTTGCATTATGACATCATAATGGAATGTTACATTATGACATCATAATGGAGTTTTGCATTATGACATCATAATGAAATTTTACATTATGACATCATAATGGAATTTTGCATTATGACATCATAATGGAATTTTGCATTATGACATCATAATGGAATGTTACATTATGACATCATAATGGAATTTTGCATTATGACATCATAATGGAATGTTACATTATGACATCATAATGGAATGTTACATTATGACATCATAATGGAATTTTGCATTATGACATCATAATGGAATTTTGCATTATGACATCATAATGGAATGTTACATTATGACGTCATAATGGCATTTTGCATTATGACATCATAATGGAATTTTGCATTAAGACATCATAATGGAATGTTACATTATGACATCATAATAAAATTTTGCATTATGACATCATAATGGAATGATACATTATGACATCATAATGGAATTTTTCATTATGACATCATAATGGGATTTTACATTATGACATCATAATGGAATTTTGCATTATGACATCATAATGGAATTTTACATTATGACATCATAATGGAATTTTACATTATGACATCATAATGGAATTTTGCATTATGACATCATAATGGAATTTTGCATTATGACATCATAATGGAATGTTACATTATGACATCATAATGGAATTTTTTATTATGACATCATAATGGAATTTTGCATTATGACATCATAATGGAATTTTGCATTATGACATCATAATGGAATGTTACATTATGACGTCATAATGACATTTTGCATTATGACATCATAATGGAATTTTGCATTATGACATCATAATGGAATGTTACATTATGATGTCATAATGGAATTTTGCATTATGACATCATAATGGAATTTTACATTATGACATCATAATGGAATTTTGCATTATGACATCATAATGGAATTTTGCATTATGACATCATAATGGAATTTTACATTATGACATCATAATGGAATTTTGCATTATGACATCATAATGGAATTTTGCATTATGACATCATAATGGAATTTTGCATTATGACATCATAATGGAATTTTGCATTATGACATCATAATGGAATGTTACATTATGACATCATAATGGAATTTTTTATTATGACATCATAATGGAATTTTGCATTATGACATCATAATGGAATTTTGCATTATGACATCATAATGGATTTTTGCATTATGACATCATAATGGAATGTTACATTATGACGTCATAATGGCATTTTGCATTATGACATCATAATGGAATTTTACATTATGACATCATAATGGAATTTTGCATTATGACATCATAATGGAATGTTACATTATGACATCATAATGGAATTTTGCATTATGACATCATAATGGAATGTTACATTATGACATCATAATGGAATTTTGCATTATGACATCATAATGGAATGTTACATTATGACATCATAATGGCATTTTGCATTATGACATCATAATGGAATTTTGCATTATGACATCATAATGGAATGTTACATTATGACATCATAATGGAATTTTGCATGATGACATCATAATGGGATTTTACATTATGACATCATAATGGAATTTTGCATTATGACATCATAATGGAATTTTGCATTATGACATCATAATGGAATTTTGCATTATGACATCATAATGGAATTTTGCATTATGACATCATAATGCAATTTTGCATTATGACATCATAATGGAATTTTGCATTATGACATCATAATGGAATTTTGCATTATGCCATCATAATGGAATTTTGCATTATGACATTATAATGGAATTTTACATTATGACATCATAATGGAATGTTACATTATGACATCATAATGGAATTTTGCATTATGACATCATAATGGAATTTAAATTATGAGCTCATAATGGAATTTGGCATTATGACATCATAATGGAATGATACATTATGACATCATAATGGAATTTTGCATTTTGACATCATAATGGAATGTTACATTATGACATCATAATGGAATTTTGCATTATGACATCATAATGGAATTTTACATTATGACATCATAATGGAATTTTGCATTATGACATCATAATGGAATTTTGCATTATGACATCATAATGGAATTTTTAATTATGACATCATAATGGAATTTTACATTATGACATCATAATGGAATTTTGCATCATGACATCATAATGGAATTTTTCATTATGACATCATAATGGAATTTTACATTATGACATCATAATGGAGCTTTGCATTATGACATCATAATGGAATTTTTCATTATGACATCATAATGGGATTTTACATTATGACATCATAATGGAATTTTGCATTATGACATCATAATGGAATTTTGCATTATGACATCATAATGGAATGTTACATTATGACGTCATAATGGCATTTTGCATTATGACATCATAATGGAATTTTGCATTAAGACATCATAATGGAATGTTACATTATGACATCATAATAAAATTTTGCATTATGACATCATAATGGAATGATACATTATGACATCATAATGGAATTTTTCATTATGACATCATAATGGGATTTTACATTATGACATCATAATGGAATTTTGCATTATGACATCATAATGGAATTTTACATTATGACATCATAATGGAATTTTACATTATGACATCATAATGGAATTTTGCATTATGACATCATAATGGAATTTTACATTATGACATCATAATGGAATTTTGCATTATGACATCATAATGGAATTTTGCATTATGACATCATAATGGAATGTTACATTATGACATCATAATGGAATTTTTTATTATGACATCATAATGGAATTTTGCATTATGACATCATAATGGAATTTTGCATTATGACATCATAATGGAATGTTACATTATGACGTCATAATGGCATTTTGCATTATGACATCATAATGGAATTTTGCATTATGACATCATAATGGAATGTTACATTATGACGTCATAATGGAATTTTGCATTATGACATCATAATGGAATTTTACATTATGACAGCATAATGGAATTTTGCATTATGACATCATAATGGAATTTTGCATTATGACATCATAATGGAATTTTGCATTATGACATCATAATGGAATTTTACATTATGACATCATAATGGAATTTTGCATTATGACATCATAATGGAATTTTGCATTATGACATCATAATGGAATGTTACATTATGACATCATAATGGAATTTTGCATTATGACATCATAATGGAATGTTACATTATGACATCATAATAGAATTTTGCATTATGACATCATAATGGAATTTTGCATTATGACATCATAATGGAATGTTACATTATGACATCATAATGGAATTTTGCATTATGACATCATAATGGAATGTTACATTATGACATCATAATGGCATTTTGCATTATGACATCATAATGGAATTTTGCATTATGACATCATAATGGAATGTTACATTATGACATCATAATGGAATTTTGCATTATGACATCATAATGGGATTTTACATTATGACATCATAATGGAATTTTGCATTATGACATCATAATGGAATTTTGCATTATGACATCATAATGGAATTTTGCATTATGACATCATAATGGAATTTTGCATTATGACATCATAATGGAATTTTGCATTATGACATCATAATGGAATGTTACATTATGACATCATAATGGAATTTTGCATTATGACATCATAATGGAATGTTACATTATGACATCATAATAGAATTTTGCATTATGACATCATAATGGAATGTTGCATTATGACATCATAATGGAATTTTACATTATGACATCATAATGGAATATTGCATTATGACATCATAATGGAATTTTGCATTATGACATCATAATGGAATTTTGCATTATGACATCATAATGGAATGTTGCATTATGACATCATAATGGAATTTTACATTATGACATCATAATGGAATATTGCATTATGACATCATAATGGAATGTTACTTTATGACATCATAATGGAATTTTGCATTATGACATCATAATGGAATGTTACATTATGACATCATAATGGAATTTTGCATTATGACATCATAATGGAATGTTGCATTATGACATCATAATGGAATTTTGCATTATGACATCATAATGGAATGTTGCATTATGACATCATAATGGAATTTTACATTATGACATCATAATGGAATTTTGCATTATGACATCATAATGGAATTTTGCATTATGACATCATAATGGAATTTTGCATTATGACATCATAATGGAATTTTACAGTATGACATCATAATGGAATTTTGCATTATGACATCATAATGGAATTTTACAGTATGACATCATAATGGAATTTTGCATTATGACATCATAATGGAATTTTTAATTATGACATCATAATGGAATTTTACATTATGACATCATAATGGAATTTTGCATCATGACATCATAATGGAATTTTACATTATGACATCATAATGGAATTTTGCATTATGACATCATAATGGAATTTTGCATTATGACATCATAATGGAATGTTACATTATGACGTCATAATGGCATTTTGCATTATGACATCATAATGGAATTTTGCATTAAGACATCATAATGGAATGTTACATTATGACATCATAATAAAATTTTGCATTATGACATCATAATGGAATGATACATTATGACATCATAATGGAATTTTTCATTATGACATCATAATGGGATTTTACATTATGACATCATAATGGAATTTTGCATTATGACATCATAATGGAATTTTGCATTATGACATCATAATGGAATTCTATATTATGACATCATAATGGAATTTTGCATTATGACATCATAATGGAATTTTGCATTATGACATCATAATGGAATGTTACATTATGACATCATAATGGAATTTTTTATTATGACATCATAATGGAATTTTGCATTATGACATCATAATGGAATTTTGCATTATGACATCATAATGGAATGTTACATTATGACGTCATAATGGCATTTTGCATTATGACATCATAATGGAATTTTGCATTATGACATCATAATGGAATGTTACATTATGATGTCATAATGGAATTTTGCATTATGACATCATAATGGAATTTTGCATTATGACGTCATAATGGAATTTTGCATTATGACATCATAATGGAATTTTGCATTATGACATCATAATGGAATTTTGCATTATGACATCATAATGGAATGTTACATTATGACATCATAATGGAATTTTGCATTATGACATCATAATGGAATGTTACATTATGACATCATAATAGAATTTTGCATTATGACATCATAATGGAATTTACATTATGACATCATAATGGAATTTTACATTATGACATCATAATGGAATTTTGCATTATGACATCATAATGGAATGTTACATTATGACATCATAATGGAATTTTGCATTATGACATCATAATGGAATGTTACATTATGACATCATAATGGAATTTTGCATTATGACATCATAATGGAATGTTACATTATGACATCATAATGGCATTTTGCATTATGACATCATAATGGAATTTTGCATTATGACATCATAATGGAATGTTACATTATGACATCATAATGGAATTTTGCATTATGACATCATAATGGGATTTTACATTATGACATCATAATGGAATTTTGCATTATGACATCATAATGGAATTTTGCATTATGACATCATAATGGAATTTTGCATTATGACATCATAATGGAATTTTGCATTATGACATCATAATGGAATTTTACATTATGACATCATAATGGAATTTTGCATTATGACATCATAATGGAATTTTGCATTATGACATCATAATGGAATGTTACATTATGACATCATAATGGAATTTTGCATTATGACATCATAATGGAATGTTACATTATGACATCATAATAGAATTTTGCATTATGACATCATAATGGAATGTTGCATTATGACATCATAATGGAATTTTACATTATGACATCATAATGGAATATTGCATTATGACATCATAATGGAATGTTACATTATGACATCATAATGGAATTTTGCATTATGACATCATAATGGAATGTTACATTATGACATCATAATGGAATTTTGCATTATGACATCATAATGGAATTTTGCATTATGACATCATAATGGAATGTTGCATTATGACATCATAATGGAATTTTACATTATGACATCATAATGGAATGTTGCATTATGACATCATAATGGAATTTTGCATTATGACATCATAATGGAATTTTGCATTATGACATCATAATGGAATTTTGCATTATGACATCATAATGGAATTTTGCATTATGACATCATAATGGAATGTTACATTATGACATCATAATGGAATTTTGCATTATGACATCATAATGGAATGTTGCATTATGACATCATAATGGAATTTTGCATTATGACATCATAATGGAATTTTGCATTATGACATCATAATGGAATGTTACATTATGACGTAATAATGGCATTTTGCATTATGACATCATAATGGAATTTTGCATTAAGACATCATAATGGAATGTTACATTATGACATAATAATAAAATTTTGCATTATGACATCATAATGGAATGATACATTATGACATCATAATGGAATTTTTCATTATGACATCATAATGGGATTTTACATTATGACATCATAATGGAATTTTGCATTATGACATAATGGAATTTTACATTATGACATCATAATGGAATTTTACATTATGACATCATAATGGAATTTTGCATTATGACATCATAATGGAATTTTGCATTATGACATCATAATGGAATGTTACATTATGACATCATAATGGAATTTTTTATTATGACATCATAATGGAATTTTGCATTATGACATCATAATGGAATTTTGCATTATGACATCATAATGGAATTTTGCATTATGACATCATAATGGAATTTTGCATTATGACATCATAATGGAATTTTGCATCATGACATCATAATGGAATGTTACATTATGACGTCATAATGGCATTTTGCATTATGACATCATAATGGAATTTTGCATTATGACATCATAATGGAATGTTACATTGTGATGTCATAATGGAATTTTGCATTATGACATCATAATGGAATTTTACATTATGACATCATAATGGAATTTTGCATTATGACATCATAATGGAATTTTACATTATGACATCATAATGTTATTTTGCATTATGACATCATAATGGAATTTTGCATTATGACATCATAATGGAATGTTACATTATGACATCATAATGGAATTTTGCATTATGACATCATAATGGAATGTTACATTATGACATCATAATAGAATTTTGCATTATGACATCATAATGGAATTTACATTATGACATCATAATGGAATTTTACATTATGACATCATAATGGAATTTTGCATTATGACATCATAATGGAATGTTACATTATGACATCATAATGGAATTTTGCATTATGACATCATAATGGAATGTTACATTATGACATCATAATGGCATTTTGCATTATGACATCATAATGGAATTTTGCATTATGACATCATAATGGAATTTTGCATTATGATATCATAATGGAATTTTACATTATGACATCATAATGGAATTTTGCATTATGACATCATAATGGAATTTTGCATTATGACATCATAATGGAATGTTACATTATGACATCATAATGGAATTTTGCATTATGACATCATAATGGAATGTTACATTATGACATCATAATAGAATTTTGCATTATGACATCATAATGGAATGTTGCATTATGACATCATAATGGAATTTTACATTATGACATCATAATGGAATATTGCATTATGACATCATAATGGAATGTTACATTATGACATCATAATGGAATTTTGCATTATGACATCATAATGGAATGTTACATTATGACATCATAATGGAATTTTGCATTATGACATCATAAAGGAATGTTGCATTATGACATCATAATGGAATTTTGCATTATGACATCATAATGGAATGTTGCATTATGACATCATAATGGAATTTTACATTATGACATCATAATGGAATGTTGCATTATGACATCATAATGGAATTTTGCATTATGACATCATAATGGAATTTTGCATTATGACATCATAATGGAATTTTGCATTATGACATCATAATGGAATTTTGCATTATGACATCATAATGGAATGTTACATTATGACATCATAATGGAATTTTGCATTATGACATCATAATGGAATGTTGCATTATGACATCATAATGGAATTTTGCATTATGACATCATAATGGAATTTTGCATTATGACATCATAATGGAATGTTACATTATGACGTAATAATGGCATTTTGCATTATGACATCATAATGGAATTTTGCATTAAGACATCATAATGGAATGTTACATTATGACATAATAATAAAATTTTGCATTATGACATCATAATGGAATGATACATTATGACATCATAATGGAATTTTTCATTATGACATCATAATGGGATTTTACATTATGACATCATAATGGAATTTTGCATTATGACATAATGGAATTTTACATTATGACATCATAATGGAATTTTACATTATGACATCATAATGGAATTTTGCATTATGACATCATAATGGAATTTTGCATTATGACATCATAATGGAATGTTACATTATGACATCATAATGGAATTTTTTATTATGACATCATAATGGAATTTTGCATTATGACATCATAATGGAATTTTGCATTATGACATCATAATGGAATTTTGCATTATGACATCATAATGGAATTTTGCATCATGACATCATAATGGAATGTTACATTATGACGTCATAATGGCATTTTGCATTATGACATCATAATGGAATTTTGCATTATGACATCATAATGGAATGTTACATTGTGATGTCATAATGGAATTTTGCATTATGACATCATAATGGAATTTTACATTATGACATCATAATGGAATTTTGCATTATGACATCATAATGGAATTTTGCATTATGACATCATAATGGAATTTTACATTATGACATCATAATGTTATTTTGCATTATGACATCATAATGGAATTTTGCATTATGACATCATAATGGAATGTTACATTATGACATCATAATGGAATTTTGCATTATGACATCATAATGGAATGTTACATTATGACATCATAATAGAATTTTGCATTATGACATCATAATGGAATTTACATTATGACATCATAATGGAATTTTACATTATGACATCATAATGGAATTTTGCATTATGACATCATAATGGAATGTTACATTATGACATCATAATGGAATTTTGCATTATGACATCATAATGGAATGTTACATTATGACATCATAATGGAATTTTGCATTATGACATCATAATGGAATGTTACATTATGACATCATAATGGCATTTTGCATTATGACATCATAATGGAATTTTGCATTATGACATCATAATGGAATGTTACATTATGACATCATAATGGAATTTTGCATTATGACATCATAATGGGATTTTACATTATGACATCATAATGGAATTTTGCATTATGACATCATAATGGAATTTTGCATTATGACATCATAATGGAATGTTACATTATGACATCATAATGGAATTTTGCATTTTGACATCATAATGGAATGTTACATTATGACATCATAATGGAATTTTGCATTATGACATCATAATGGAATGTTACATTATGACATCATAATGGAGTTTTGCATTATGACATCATAATGGAATTTTACATTATGACATCATAATGGAATTTTGCATTATGACATCATAATGGAATTTTGCATTATGACATCATAATGGAATGTTACATTATGACATCATAATGGAATTTTGCATTATGACATCATAATGGAATGTTACATTATGACATCATAATGGAATGTTACATTATGACATCATAATGGAATTTTGCATTATGACATCATAATGGAATTTTGCATTATGACATCATAATGGAATGTTACATTATGACGTCATAATTGCATTTTGCATTATGACATCATAATGGAATTTTGCATTAAGACATCATAATGGAATGTTACATTATGACATCATAATAAAATTTTGCATTATGACATCATAATGGAATGATACATTATGACATCATAATGGAATTTTTCATTATGACATCATAATGGGATTTTACATTATGACATCATAATGGAATTTTGCATTATGACATCATAATGGAATTTTACATTATGACATCATAATGGAATTTTACATTATGACATCATAATGGAATTTTGCATTATGACATCATAATGGAATTTTGCATTATGACATCATAATGGAATGTTACATTATGACATCATAATGGGATTTTTTATTATGACATCATAATGGAATTTTGCATTATGACATCATAATGGAATTTTGCATTATGACATCATAATGGAATGTTACATTATGACGTCATAATGGCATTTTGCATTATGACATCATAATGGAATTTTGCATTATGACATCATAATGGAATGTTACATTATGATGTCATAATGGAATTTTGCATTATGACATCATAATGGAATTTTACATTATGACATCATAATGGAATTTTGCATTATGACATCATAATGGAATTTTGCATTATGACATCATAATGGAATTTTACATTTTGACATCATAATGGAATTTTGCATTATGACATCATAATGGAATGTTACATTATGACGTCATAATGGCATTTTGCATTATGACATCATAATGGAATTTTGCATTATGACATCATAATGGAATGTTACATTGTGATGTCATAATGGAATTTTGCATTATGACATCATAATGGAATTTTACATTATGACATCATAATGGAATTTTGCATTATGACATCATAATGGAATTTTGCATTATGACATCATAATGGAATTTTACATTACGACATCATAATGTTATTTTGCATTATGACATCATAATGGAATTTTGCATTATGACATCATAATGGAATGTTACATTATGACATCATAATGGAATTTTGCATTATGACATCATAATGGAATGTTACATTATGACATCATAATAGAATTTTGCATTATGACATCATAATGGAATTTACATTATGACATCATAATGGAATTTTACATTATGTGCATCATAATGGAATTTTGCATTATGACATCATAATGGAATGTTACATTATGACATCATAATGGAATTTTGCATTATGACATCATAATGGAATGTTACATTATGACATCATAATGGAATTTTGCATTATGACATCATAATGGAATGTTACATTATGACGTCATAATGGCATTTTGCATTATGACATCATAATGGAATTTTGCATTATGACATCATAATGGAATGTTACATTATGACATCATAATGGAATTTTGCATTATGACATCATAATGGGATTTTACATTATGACATCATAATGGAATTTTGCATTATGACATCATAATGGAATTTTGCATTATGACATCATAATGGAATGTTACATTATGACATCATAATGGAATTTTGCATTTTGACATCATAATGGAATGTTACATTATGACATCATAATGGAATTTTGCATTATGACATCATAATGGAATGTTACATTATGACATCATAATGGAGTTTTGCATTATGACATCATAATGGAATTTTACATTATGACATCATAATGGAGTTTTGCATTATGACATCATAATGGAATTTTACATTATGACATCATAATGGAATTTTGCATTATGACATCATAATGGAATTTTGCATTATGACATCATAATGGAATGTTACATTATGACATCATAATGGAATTTTGCATTATGACATCATAATGGAATGTTACATTATGACGTCATAATGGCATTTTGCATTATGACATCATAATGGAATTTTGCATTATGACATCATAATGGAATTTTGCATTATGACATCATAATGGAATGTTACATTATGACGTCATAATGGCATTTTGCATTATGACATCATAATGGAATTTTGCATTAAGACATCATAATGGAATGTTACATTATGACATCATAATAAAATTTTGCACTATGACATCATAATGGAATGATACATTATGACATCATAATGGAATTTTTCATTATGACATCATAATGGGATTTTACATTATGACATCATAATGGAATTTTGCATTATGACATCATAATGGAATTTTACATTATGACATCATAATGGAATTTTGCATTATGACATCATAATAGAATTTTGCATTATGACATCATAATGGAATGTTACATTATGACATCATAATGGGATTTTTTATTATGACATCATAATGGAATTTTGCATTATGACATCATAATGGAATTTTGCATTATGACATCATAATGGAATGTTACATTATGACGTCATAATGGCATTTTGCATTATGACATCATAATGGAATTTTGCATTATGACATCATAATGGAATGTTACATTATGATGTCATAATGGAATTTTGCATTTTGACATCATAATGGAATTTTACATTATGACATCATAATGGAATTTTGCATTATGACATCATAATGGAATTTTGCATTATGACATCATAATGGAATTTTACATTTTGACATCATAATGGAATTTTGCATTATGACATCATAATGGAATTTTGCATTATGACATCATAATGGAATTTTGCATTATGACATCATAATGGAATTTTGCATTATGACATCATAATGGAATGTTACATTATGACATCATAATGGAATTTTTTATTATGACATCATAATGGAATTTTTTATTATGACATCATAATGGAATTTTGCATTATGACATCATAATGGAATTTTGCATTATGACATCATAATGGAATGTTACATTATGACGTCATAATGGCATTTTGCATTATGACATCATAATGGAATTTTGCATTATGACATCATGATGGAATGTTACATTATGATGTCATAATGGAATTTTGCATTATGACATCATAATGGAATTTTACATTATGACATCATAATGGAATTTTGCATTATGACATCATAATGGAATTTTGCATTATGACATCATAATGGAATTTTACATTATGACATCATAATGGAATGTTACATTATGACATCATAATGGAATTTTTTATTATGACATCATAATGGAATTTTTTATTATGACATCATAATGGAATTTTGCATTATGACATCATAATGGAATTTTGCATTATGACATCATAATGGAATTTTGCATTATGACATCATAATGGAATTTTGCATTATGACATCATAATGGAATTTTGCATTATGACATCATAATGGAATGTTACATTATGACATCATAATGGAATTTTTTATTATGACATCATAATGGAATTTTTTATTATGACATCATAATGGAATTTTGCATTATGACATCATAATGGAATTTTGCATTATGACATCATAATGGAATGTTACATTATGACGTCATAATGGCATTTTGCATTATGACATCATAATGGAATTTTGCATTATGACATCATGATGGAATGTTACATTATGATGTCATAATGGAATTTTGCATTATGACATCATAATGGAATTTTACATTATGACATCATAATGGAATTTTGCATTATGACATCATAATGGAATGTTACATTATGACGTAATAATGGCATTTTGCATTATGACATCATAATGGAATTTTGCATTAAGACATCATAATGGAATGTTACATTATGACATAATAATAAAATTTTGCATTATGACATCATAATGGAATGATACATTATGACATCATAATGGAATTTTTCATTATGACATCATAATGGGATTTTACATTATGACATCATAATGGAATTTTGCATTATGACATAATGGAATTTTACATTATGACATCATAATGGAATTTTACATTATGACATCATAATGGAATTTTGCATTATGACATCATAATGGAATTTTGCATTATGACATCATAATGGAATGTTACATTATGACATCATAATGGAATTTTTTATTATGACATCATAATGGAATTTTGCATTATGACATCATAATGGAATTTTGCATTATGACATCATAATGGAATTTTGCATTATGACATCATAATGGAATTTTGCATCATGACATCATAATGGAATGTTACATTATGACGTCATAATGGCATTTTGCATTATGACATCATAATGGAATTTTGCATTATGACATCATAATGGAATTTTGCATTATGACATCATAATGGAATTTTACATTACGACATCATAATGTTATTTTGCATTATGACATCATAATGGAATTTTGCATTATGACATCATAATGGAATGTTACATTATGACATCATAATGGAATTTTGCATTATGACATCATAATGGAATGTTACATTATGACATCATAATAGAATTTTGCATTATGACATCATAATGGAATTTACATTATGACATCATAATGGAATTTTACATTATGACATCATAATGGAATTTTGCATTATGACATCATAATGGAATGTTACATTATGACATCATAATGGAATTTTGCATTATGACATCATAATGGAATGTTACATTATGACATCATAATGGAATTTTGCATTATGACATCATAATGGAATGTTACATTATGACATCATAATGGCATTTTGCATTATGACATCATAATGGAATTTTGCATTATGACATCATAATGGAATGTTACATTATGACATCATAATGGAATTTTGCATTATGACATCATAATGGGATTTTACATTATGACATCATAATGGAATTTTGCATTATGACATCATAATGGAATTTTGCATTATGACATCATAATGAAATGTTACATTATGACATCATAATGGAATTTTGCATTTTGACATCATAATGGAATGTTACATTATGACATCATAATGGAATTTTGCATTATGACATCATAATGGAATGTTACATTATGACATCATAATGGAGTTTTGCATTATGACATCATAATGGAATTTTACATTATGACATCATAATGGAATTTTGCATTATGACATCATAATGGAATTTTGCATTATGACATCATAATGGAATGTTACATTATGACATCATAATGGAATTTTGCATTATGACATCATAATGGAATGTTACATTATGACATCATAATGGAATGTTACATTATGACATCATAATGGAATTTTGCATTATGACATCATAATGGAATTTTGCATTATGACATCATAATGGAATGTTACATTATGACGTCATAATGGCATTTTGCATTATGACATCATAATGGAATTTTGCATTAAGACATCATAATGGAATGTTACATTATGACATCATAATAAAATTTTGCATTATGACATCATAATGGAATGATACATTATGACATCATAATGGAATTTTTCATTATGACATCATAATGGGATTTTACATTATGACATCATAATGGAATTTTGCATTATGACATCATAATGGAATTTTACATTATGACATCATAATGGAATTTTGCATTATGACATCATAATAGAATTTTGCATTATGACATCATAATGGAATGTTACATTATGACATCATAATGGGATTTTTTTATTATGACATCATAATGGAATTTTGCATTATGACATCATAATGGAATTTTGCATTATGACATCATAATGGAATGTTACATTATGACGTCATAATGGCATTTTGCATTATGACATCATAATGGAATTTTGCATTATGACATCATAATGGAATGTTACATTATGATGTCATAATGGAATTTTGCATTATGACATCATAATGGAATTTTACATTATGACATCATAATGGAATTTTGCATTATGACATCATAATGGAATTTTGCATTATGACATCATAATGGAATTTTACATTTTGACATCATAATGGAATTTTGCATTATGACATCATAATGGAATTTTGCATTATGACATCATAATGGAATTTTGCATTATGACATCATAATGGAATTTTGCATTATGACATCATAATGGAATGTTACATTATGACATCATAATGGAATTTTTTATTATGACATCATAATGGAATTTTTTATTATGACATCATAATGGAATTTTTTATTATGACATCATAATGGAATTTTGCATTATGACATCATAATGGAATGTTGCATTATGACATCATAATGGAATGTTGCATTATGACATCATAATGGAATTTTGCATTATGACATCATAATGGAATTTTGCATTATGACATCATAATGGAATATTGCATTATGACATCATAATGGAATGTTACATTATGACATCATAATGGAATGTTGCATTATGACATCATAATGGAATGTTACATTATGACATCATAATGGAATTTTACATTATGACATCATAATGGAATTTTGCATTATGACATCATAATGGAATGTTGCATTATGACATCATAATGGAATTTTACATTATGACATCATAATGGAATGTTACATTATGACATCATAATGGAATTTTGCATTATGACATCATAATGGAATTTTGCATTATGACATCATAATGGAATGTTGCATTATGACATCATAATGGAATGTTACATTATGACATCATAATGGAATTTTACATTATGACATCATAATGGAATTTTACATTATGACATCATAATGGAATTTTACATTATGACATCATAATGGAATTTTGCATTATGACATCATAATGGAATGTTGCATTATGACATCATAATGGAATTTTGCATTATGACATCATAATGGAATGTTACATTATGACATCATAATGGAATTTTGCATTATGACATCATAATGGAATGTTACATTATGACATCATAATGGAATGTTACATTATGACATCATAATGGAATTTTGCATTATGACATCATAATGGAATTTTGCATTATGACATCATAATGGAATGTTACATTATGACGTCATAATGGCATTTTGCATTATGACATCATAATGGAATTTTGCATTAAGACATCATAATGGAATGTTACATTATGACATCATAATAAAATTTTGCACTATGACATCATAATGGAATGATACATTATGACATCATAATGGAATTTTTCATTATGACATCATAATGGGATTTTACATTATGACATCATAATGGAATTTTGCATTATGACATCATAATGGAATTTTACATTATGACATCATAATGGAATTTTGCATTATGACATCATAATGGAATTTTGCATTATGACATCATAATGGAATGTTACATTATGACATCATAATGGAATTTTGCATTATGACATCATAATGGAATGTTACATTATGACATCATAATGGAATGTTACATTATGACATCATAATGGAATTTTGCATTATGACATCATAATGGAATTTTGCATTATGACATCATAATGGAATGTTACATTATGACGTCATAATGGCATTTTGCATTATGACATCATAATGGAATTTTGCATTAAGACATCATAATGGAATGTTACATTATGACATCATAATAAAATTTTGCACTATGACATCATAATGGAATGATACATTATGACATCATAATGGAATTTTTCATTATGACATCATAATGGGATTTTACATTATGACATCATAATGGAATTTTGCATTATGACATCATAATGGAATTTTACATTATGACATCATAATGGAATTTTGCATTATGACATCATAATAGAATTTTGCATTATGACATCATAATGGAATGTTACATTATGACATCATAATGGGATTTTTTATTATGACATCATAATGGAATTTTGCATTATGACATCATAATGGAATTTTGCATTATGACATCATAATGGAATGTTACATTATGACGTCATAATGGCATTTTGCATTATGACATCATAATGGAATTTTGCATTATGACATCATAATGGAATGTTACATTATGATGTCATAATGGAATTTTGCATTTTGACATCATAATGGAATTTTACATTATGACATCATAATGGAATTTTGCATTATGACATCATAATGGAATTTTGCATTATGACATCATAATGGAATTTTACATTTTGACATCATAATGGAATTTTGCATTATGACATCATAATGGAATTTTGCATTATGACATCATAATGGAATTTTGCATTATGACATCATAATGGAATTTTGCATTATGACATCATAATGGAATGTTACATTATGACATCATAATGGAATTTTTTATTATGACATCATAATGGAATTTTTTATTATGACATCATAATGGAATTTTGCATTATGACATCATAATGGAATTTTGCATTATGACATCATAATGGAATGTTACATTATGACGTCATAATGGCATTTTGCATTATGACATCATAATGGAATTTTGCATTATGACATCATGATGGAATGTTACATTATGATGTCATAATGGAATTTTGCATTATGACATCATAATGGAATTTTACATTATGACATCATAATGGAATTTTGCATTATGACATCATAATGGAATTTTGCATTATGACATCATAATGGAATTTTACATTATGACATCATAATGGAATGTTACATTATGACATCATAATGGAATTTTTTATTATGACATCATAATGGAATTTTTTATTATGACATCATAATGGAATTTTGCATTATGACATCATAATGGAATTTTGCATTATGACATCATAATGGAATTTTGCATTATGACATCATAATGGAATTTTGCATTATGACATCATAATGGAATTTTGCATTATGACATCATAATGGAATGTTACATTATGACATCATAATGGAATTTTTTATTATGACATCATAATGGAATTTTTTATTATGACATCATAATGGAATTTTGCATTATGACATCATAATGGAATTTTGCATTATGACATCATAATGGAATGTTACATTATGACGTCATAATGGCATTTTGCATTATGACATCATAATGGAATTTTGCATTATGACATCATGATGGAATGTTACATTATGATGTCATAATGGAATTTTGCATTATGACATCATAATGGAATTTTACATTATGACATCATAATGGAATTTTGCATTATGACATCATAATGGAATGTTACATTATGACGTAATAATGGCATTTTGCATTATGACATCATAATGGAATTTTGCATTAAGACATCATAATGGAATGTTACATTATGACATAATAATAAAATTTTGCATTATGACATCATAATGGAATGATACATTATGACATCATAATGGAATTTTTCATTATGACATCATAATGGGATTTTACATTATGACATCATAATGGAATTTTGCATTATGACATAATGGAATTTTACATTATGACATCATAATGGAATTTTACATTATGACATCATAATGGAATTTTGCATTATGACATCATAATGGAATTTTGCATTATGACATCATAATGGAATGTTACATTATGACATCATAATGGAATTTTTTATTATGACATCATAATGGAATTTTGCATTATGACATCATAATGGAATTTTGCATTATGACATCATAATGGAATTTTGCATTATGACATCATAATGGAATTTTGCATCATGACATCATAATGGAATGTTACATTATGACGTCATAATGGCATTTTGCATTATGACATCATAATGGAATTTTGCATTATGACATCATAATGGAATTTTGCATTATGACATCATAATGGAATTTTACATTACGACATCATAATGTTATTTTGCATTATGACATCATAATGGAATTTTGCATTATGACATCATAATGGAATGTTACATTATGACATCATAATGGAATTTTGCATTATGACATCATAATGGAATGTTACATTATGACATCATAATAGAATTTTGCATTATGACATCATAATGGAATTTACATTATGACATCATAATGGAATTTTACATTATGACATCATAATGGAATTTTGCATTATGACATCATAATGGAATGTTACATTATGACATCATAATGGAATTTTGCATTATGACATCATAATGGAATGTTACATTATGACATCATAATGGAATTTTGCATTATGACATCATAATGGAATGTTACATTATGACATCATAATGGCATTTTGCATTATGACATCATAATGGAATTTTGCATTATGACATCATAATGGAATGTTACATTATGACATCATAATGGAATTTTGCATTATGACATCATAATGGGATTTTACATTATGACATCATAATGGAATTTTGCATTATGACATCATAATGGAATTTTGCATTATGACATCATAATGAAATGTTACATTATGACATCATAATGGAATTTTGCATTTTGACATCATAATGGAATGTTACATTATGACATCATAATGGAATTTTGCATTATGACATCATAATGGAATGTTACATTATGACATCATAATGGAGTTTTGCATTATGACATCATAATGGAATTTTACATTATGACATCATAATGGAATTTTGCATTATGACATCATAATGGAATTTTGCATTATGACATCATAATGGAATGTTACATTATGACATCATAATGGAATTTTGCATTATGACATCATAATGGAATGTTACATTATGACATCATAATGGAATGTTACATTATGACATCATAATGGAATTTTGCATTATGACATCATAATGGAATTTTGCATTATGACATCATAATGGAATGTTACATTATGACGTCATAATGGCATTTTGCATTATGACATCATAATGGAATTTTGCATTAAGACATCATAATGGAATGTTACATTATGACATCATAATAAAATTTTGCATTATGACATCATAATGGAATGATACATTATGACATCATAATGGAATTTTTCATTATGACATCATAATGGGATTTTACATTATGACATCATAATGGAATTTTGCATTATGACATCATAATGGAATTTTACATTATGACATCATAATGGAATTTTGCATTATGACATCATAATAGAATTTTGCATTATGACATCATAATGGAATGTTACATTATGACATCATAATGGGATTTTTTTATTATGACATCATAATGGAATTTTGCATTATGACATCATAATGGAATTTTGCATTATGACATCATAATGGAATGTTACATTATGACGTCATAATGGCATTTTGCATTATGACATCATAATGGAATTTTGCATTATGACATCATAATGGAATGTTACATTATGATGTCATAATGGAATTTTGCATTATGACATCATAATGGAATTTTACATTATGACATCATAATGGAATTTTGCATTATGACATCATAATGGAATTTTGCATTATGACATCATAATGGAATTTTACATTTTGACATCATAATGGAATTTTGCATTATGACATCATAATGGAATTTTGCATTATGACATCATAATGGAATTTTGCATTATGACATCATAATGGAATTTTGCATTATGACATCATAATGGAATGTTACATTATGACATCATAATGGAATTTTTTATTATGACATCATAATGGAATTTTTTATTATGACATCATAATGGAATTTTGCATTATGACATCATAATGGAATTTTGCATTATGACATCATAATGGAATGTTACATTATGACGTCATAATGGCATTTTGCATTATGACATCATAATGGAATTTTGCATTATGACATCATGATGGAATGTTACATTATGATGTCATAATGGAATTTTGCATTATGACATCATAATGGAATTTTACATTATGACATCATAATGGAATTTTGCATTATGACATCATAATGGAATTTTGCATTATGACATCATAATGGAATTTTACATTATGACATCATAATGGAATTTTGCATTATGACATCATAATGGAATTTTGCATTATGACATCATAATGGAATGTTACATTATGACATAATGGAATTTTGCATTATGACATCATAATGGAATGTTACATTATGACATCATAATAGAATTTTGCATTATGACATCATAATGGAATTTTGCATTATGACATCATAATGGAATTTTGCATTATGACATCATAATGGAATTTTGCATTATGACATCATAATGGAATTTTTTATTATGACATCATAATGGAATTTTGCATTATGACATCATAATGGAATTTTGCATTATGACATCATAATGGAATTTTGCATTATGACATCATAATGGAATGTTACATTATGACGTCATAATGGCATTTTGCATTATGACATCATAATGGAATGTTACATTATGACGTCATAATGGCATTTTGCATTATGACATCATAATGGAATTTTGCATTATGACATCATGATGGAATGTTACATTATGATGTCATAATGGAATTTTGCATTATGACATCATAATGGAATTTTACATTATGACATCATAATGGAATTTTGCATTATGACATCATAATGGAATTTTGCATTATGACATCATAATGGAATTTTACATTATGACATCATAATGGAATTTTGCATTATGACATCATAATGGAATTTTGCATTATGACATCATAATGGAATGTTACATTATGACATCATAATGGAATTTTGCATTATGACATCATAATGGAATGTTACATTATGACATCATAATAGAATTTTGCATTATGACATCATAATGGAATTTACATTATGACATCATAATGGAATTTTACATTATGACATCATAATGGAATTTTGCATTATGACATCATAATGGAATGTTACATTATGACATCATAATGGAATTTTGCATTATGACATCATAATGGAATGTTACATTATGACATCATAATGGAATTTTGCATTATGACATCATAATGGAATGTTACATTATGACATCATAATGGCATTTTGCATTATGACATCATAATGGAATTTTGCATTATGACATCATAATGAAATGTTACATTATGACATCATAATGGAATTTTGCATGATGACATCATAATGGGATTTTACATTATGACATCATAATGGAATTTTGCATTATGACATCATAATGGAATTTTGCATTATGACATCATAATGGAATTTTGCATTATGACATCATAATGGAATTTTGCATTATGACATCATAATGGAATTTTGCATTATGACATCATAATGGAATTTTGCATTATGACATCATAATGGAATTTTGCATTATGACATCATAATGGAATGTTACATTATGACATCATAATGGAATTTTGCATTATGACATCATAATGGAATTTAAATTATGAGCTCATAATGGAATTTGGCATTATGACATCATAATGGAATGATACATTATGACATCATAATGGAATTTTGCATTTTGACATCATAATGGAATGTTACATTATGACATCATAATGGAATTTTGCATTATGACATCATAATGGAATTTTACATTATGACATCATAATGGAATTTTGCATTATGACATCATAATGGAATTTTGCATTATGACATCATAATGGAATTTTACAGTATGACATCATAATGGAATTTTGCATTATGACATCATAATGGAATTTTTAATTATGACATCATAATGGAATTTTACATTATGACATCATAATGGAATTTTGCATCATGACATCATAATGGAATTTTTCATTATGACATCATAATGGAATTTTACATTATGACATCATAATGGAGCTTTGCATTATGACATCATAATGGAATTTTGCATTATGACATCATAATGGAATGATACATTATGACATCATAATGGAATTTTTCATTATGACATCATAATGGGATTTTACATTATGACATCATAATGGAATTTTGCATTATGACATCATAATGGAATTTTGCATTATGACATCATAATGGAATTTTTAATTATGACATCATAATGGAATTTTACATTATGACATCATAATGGAATTTTGCATCATGACATCATAATGGAATTTTTCATTATGACATCATAATGGAATTTTACATTATGACATCATAATGGAGCTTTGCATTATGACATCATAATGGAATTTTGCATTATGACATCATAATGGAATGATACATTATGACATCATAATGGAATTTTTCATTATGACATCATAATGGGATTTTACATTATGACATCATAATGGAATTTTGCATTATGACATCATAATGGAATTTTGCATTATGACATCATAATGGAATGTTACATTATGACGTCATAATGGCATTTTGCATTATGACATCATAATGGAATTTTGCATTAAGATATCATAATGGAATGTTACATTATGACATCATAATAAAATTTTGCATTATGACATCATAATGGAATGATACATTATGACATCATAATGGAATTTTTCATTATGACATCATAATGGGATTTTACATTATGACATCATAATGGAATTTTGCATTATGACATCATAATGGAATTTTACATTATGACATCATAATGGAATTTTACATTATGACATCATAATGGAATTTTGCATTATGACATCATAATGGAATTTTGCATTATGACATCATAATGGAATGTTACATTATGACATCATAATGGAATTTTTTATTATGACATCATAATGGAATTTTGCATTATGACATCATAATGGAATTTTGCATTATGACATCATAATGGAATGTTACATTATGACGTCATAATGGCATTTTGCATTATGACATCATAATGGAATTTTGCATTATGACATCATAATGGAAGTTACATTATGACGTCATAATGGAATTTTGCATTATGACATCATAATGGAATTTTACATTATGACATCATAATGGAATTTTGCATTATGACATCATAATGGAATTTTGCATTATGACATCATAATGGAATTTTACATTATGACATCATAATGGAATTTTGCATTATGACATCATAATGGAATTTTGCATTATGACATCATAATGGAATGTTACATTATGACATCATAATGGAATTTTGCATTATGACATCATAATGGAATGTTACATTATGACATCATAATGGCATTTTGCATTATGACATCATAATGGAATTTTGCATTATGACATCATAATGGAATTTTGCATTATGACATCATAATGGAATTTTGCATTATCACATCATAATGGAATTTTGCATTATGACATCATAATGGAATTTTGCATTATGACATCATAATGGAATTTTACATTATGACATCATAATGGAATATTGCATTATGACATCATAATGGAATTTTGCATTATGACATCATAATGGAATGTTGCATTATGACATCATAATGGAATTTTACATTATGACATCATAATGGAATATTGCATTATGACATCATAATGGAATGTTACATTATGACATCATAATGGAATTTTGCATTATGACATCATAATGGAATGTTACATTATGACATCATAATGGAATTTTGCATTATGACATCATAATGGAATGTTACATTATGACATCATAATGGCATTTTGCATTATGACATCATAATGGAATTTTGCATTATGACATCATAATGGAATTTTGCATTATGACATCATAATGGAATTTTGCATTATGACATCATAATGGAATTTAAATTATGAGCTCATAATGGAATTTGGCATTATGACATCATAATGGTATGATACATTATGACATCATAATGGAATTTTGCATTTTGACATCATAATGGAATGTTACATTATGACATCATAATGGAATTTTGCATTATGACATCATAATGGAATTTTGCATTATGACATCATAATGGAATTTTACATTATGACATCATAATGGAATTTTGCATTATGACATCATAATGGAATTTTGCATTATGACATCATAATGGAATTTTACATTATGACATCATAATGGAATGTTACATTATGACATCATAATAGAATTTTGCATTATGACATCATAATGGAATTTACATTATGACATCATAATGGAATTTTACATTATGACATCATAATAGAATTTTGCATTATGACATCATAATGGAATGTTACATTATGACATCATAATGGAATTTTGCATTATGACATCATAATGGAATGTTACATTATGACATCATAATGGAATTTTGCATTATGACATCATAATGGAATGTTACATTATGACATCATAATGGCATTTTGCATTATGACATCATAATGGAATTTTGCATTATGACATCATAATGGAATGTTACATTATGACATCATAATGGAATTTTGCATTATGACATCATAATGGGATTTTACATTATGACATCATAATGGAATTTTGCATTATGACATCATAATGGAATTTTGCATTATGACATCATAATGGAATTTTGCATTATGACATCATAATGGAATTTTACATTATGACATCATAATGGAATTTTGCATTATGACATCATAATGGAATTTTGCATTATGACATCATAATGGAATGTTACATTATGACATCATAATGGAATTTTGCATTATGACATCATAATGGAATGTTGCATTATGACATCATAATGGAATGTTACATTATGACATCATAATGGAATTTTACATTATGACATCATAATGGGATTTTACATTATGACATCATAATGGAATTTTGCATTATGACATCATAATAGAATTTTGCATTATGACATCATAATGGAATGTTGCATTATGACATCATAATGGAATGTTACATTATGACATCATAATGGAATTTTGCATTATGACATCATAATGGAATGTTACATTATGACATCATAATGGAATTTTGCATTATGACATCATAATGGAATGTTGCATTATGACATCATAATGGAATTTTGCATTATGACATCATAATGGAATGTTGCATTATGACATCATAATGGAATTTTACATTATGACATCATAATGGAATTTTGCATTATGACATCATAATGGAATTTTGCATTATGACATCATAATGGAATTTTGCATTATGACATCATAATGGAATTTTGCATTATGACATCATAATGGAATTTTGCATTATGACATCATAATGGAATGTTACATTATGACATCATAATGGAATTTTGCATTATGACATCATAATGGAATGTTACATTATGACATCATAATGGAATTTTGCATTATGACATCATAATGGAATGTTGCATTATGACATCATAATGGAATTTTGCATTATGACATCATAATGGAATTTTGCATTATGACATCATAATGGAATGTTACATTATGACGTAATAATGGCATTTTGCATTATGACATCATAATGGAATTTTGCATTAAGACATCATAATGGAATGTTACATTATGACATCATAATAAAATTTTGCATTATGACATCATAATGGAATGTTACATTATGACATCATAATGGAATTTTGCATTATGACATCATAATGGAATGTTGCATTATGACATCATAATGGAATTTTGCATTATGACATCATAATGGAATGTTGCATTATGACATCATAATGGAATTTTACATTATGACATCATAATGGAATGTTACATTATGACATCATAATAGAATTTTGCATTATGACATCATAATGGAATGTTGCATTATGACATCATAA
This sequence comes from Eleutherodactylus coqui, assembly GCF_035609145.1. Classification (NCBI taxonomy): domain Eukaryota; kingdom Metazoa; phylum Chordata; class Amphibia; order Anura; family Eleutherodactylidae; genus Eleutherodactylus; species Eleutherodactylus coqui. The sequence continues at coordinate 203,131,014 of NC_089844.1, forward strand.
TGGAATGTTACATTATGACATCATAATGGAATTTTGCATTATGACATCATAATGGAATGTTACATTATGACATCATAATGGAATTTTGCATTATGACATCATAATGGAATGTTGCATTATGACATCATAATGGAATTTTGCATTATGACATCATAATGGAATGTTGCATTATGACATCATAATGGAATTTTACATTATGACATCATAATGGAATTTTGCATTATGACATCATAATGGAATTTTGCATTATGACATCATAATGGAATTTTGCATTATGACATCATAATGGAATTTTGCATTATGACATCATAATGGAATTTTGCATTATGACATCATAATGGAATGTTACATTATGACATCATAATGGAATTTTGCATTATGACATCATAATGGAATGTTACATTATGACATCATAATGGAATTTTGCATTATGACATCATAATGGAATGTTGCATTATGACATCATAATGGAATTTTGCATTATGACATCATAATGGAATTTTGCATTATGACATCATAATGGAATGTTACATTATGACGTAATAATGGCATTTTGCATTATGACATCATAATGGAATTTTGCATTAAGACATCATAATGGAATGTTACATTATGACATCATAATAAAATTTTGCATTATGACATCATAATGGAATGATACATTATGACATCATAATGGAATTTTTCATTATGACATCATAATGGGATTTTACATTATGACATCATAATGGAATTTTGCATTATGACATCATAATGGAATTTTACATTATGACATCATAATGGAATTTTACATTATGACATCATAATGGAATTTTGCATTATGACATCATAATGGAATTTTGCATTATGACATCATAATGGAATGTTACATTATGACATCATAATGGAATTTTTTATTATGACATCATAATGGAATTTTGCATTATGACATCATAATGGAATTTTGCATTATGACATCATAATGGAATTTTGCATTATGACATCATAATGGAATTTTGCATCATGACATCATAATGGAATGTTACATTATGACGTCATAATGGCATTTTGCATTATGACATCATAATGGAATTTTGCATTATGACATCATAATGGAATGTTACATTATGACGTCATAATGGAATTTTGCATTATGACATCATAATGGAATTTTACATTATGACATCATAATGGAATTTTGCATTATGACATCATAATGGAATTTTGCATTATGACATCATAATGGAATTTTGCATTATGACATCATAATGGAATTTTGCATTATGACATCATAATGGAATGTTACATTATGACATCATAATGGAATTTTGCATTATGACATCATAATGGAATGTTACATTATGACATCATAATAGAATTTTGCATTATGACATCATAATAGAATTTACATTATGACATCATAATGGAATTTTACATTATGACATCATAATGGAATTTTGCATTATGACATCATAATGGAATGTTACATTATGACATCATAATGGAATTTTGCATTATGACATCATAATGGAATGTTACATTATGACATCATAATGGAATTTTGCATTATGACATCATAATGGAATGTTACATTATGACATCATAATGGCATTTTGCATTATGACATCATAATGGAATTTTGCATTATGACATCATAATGGAATGTTACATTATGACATCATAATGGAATTTTGCATTATGACATCATAATGGGATTTTACATTATGACATCATAATGGAATTTTGCATTATGACATCATAATGGAATTTTGCATTATGACATCATAATGGAATGTTACATTATGACATCATAATGGAATTTTGCATTATGACATCATAATGGAATGTTACATTATGACATCATAATGGAATTTTGCATTATGACATCATAATGGAATGTTACATTATGACATCATAATGGAGTTTTGCATTATGACATCATAATGGAATTTTACATTATGACATCATAATGGAATTTTGCATTATGACATCATAATGGAATTTTGCATTATGACATCATAATGGAATGTTACATTATGACATCATAATGGAATTTTGCATTATGACATCATAATGGAATGTTACATTATGACATCATAATGGAATGTTACATTATGACATCATAATGGAATTTTGCATTATGACATCATAATGGAATTTTGCATTATGACATCATAATGGAATTTTGCATCATGACATCATAATGGAATGTTACATTATGACGTCATAATGGCATTTTGCATTATGACATCATAATGGAATTTTGCATTATGACATCATAATGGAATGTTACATTATGACATCATAATGGAATTTTGCATTATGACATCATAATGGAATTTTACATTATGACATCATAATGGAATTTTGCATTATGACGTCATAATGGAATTTTGCATTAAGACATCATAATGGAATGATACATTATGACATCATAATGGAATTTTTCATTATGACATCATAATGGGATTTTACATTATGACATCATAATGGAATTTTGTATTATGACATCATAATGGAATTTTACAATATGACATCATAATGGAATTTTGCATTATGACATCATAATGGAATGTTACATTATGACATCATAATGGAATTTTGCATTATGACATCATAATGGAATGTTACATTATGACATCATAATGGATTTTTTTATTATGACATCATAATGGAATTTTGCATTATGACATCATAATGGAATTTTGCATTATGACATCATAATGGAATGTTACATTATGACATCATAATGGCATTTTGCATTATGACATCATAATGGAATTTTGCATTATGACATCATAATGGAATGTTACATTATGACATCATAATGGAATTTTGCATTATGACATCATAATGGAATGTTACATTATGACATCATAATGGCATTTTGCATTATGACATCATAATGGAATTTTGCATTATGACATCATAATGGAATGTTACATTATGACATCATAATGGAATTTTGCATTATGACATCATAATGGGATTTTACATTATGACATCATAATGGAATTTTGCATTATGACATCATAATGGAATTTTGCATTATGACATCATAATGGAATGTTACATTATGACATCATAATGGAATTTTGCATTATGACATCATAATGGAATGTTACATTATGACATCATAATGGAATTTTGCATTATGACATCATAATGGAATGTTACATTATGACATCATAATGGAGTTTTGCATTATGACATCATAATGGAATTTTACATTATGACATCATAATGGAATTTTGCATTATGACATCATAATGGAATTTTGCATTATGACATCATAATGGAATGTTACATTATGACATCATAATGGAATTTTGCATTATGACATCATAATGGAATGTTACATTATGACATCATAATGGAATGTTACATTATGACATCATAATGGAATGATACACTATGACATCATAATGGAATTTTGCATTATGACATCATAATGGGATTTTACAGTATGACATCATAATGGAATTTTGCATTATGACATCATAATGGAATTTTTAATTATGACATCATAATGGAATTTTACATTATGACATCATAATGGAATTTTTAATTATGACATCATAATGGAATTTTACATTATGACATCATAATGGAAATTTACATTATGACATCATAATGGAACTTTGCATTATGACGTCATAATGGAATTTTGCATTAAGACATCATAATGGAATGATACATTATGACATCATAATGGAATTTTTCATTATGACATCATAATGGGATTTTACATTATGACATCATAATGGAATTTTGTATTATGACATCATAATGGAATTTTACAATATGACATCATAATGGAATTTTGCATTATGACATCATAATGGAATGTTACATTATGACATCATAATGGAATTTTGCATTATGACATCATAATGGAATGTTACATTATGACATCATAATGGAATTTTGCATTATGACATCATAATGGGATTTTACATTATGACATCATAATGGAATTTTGCATTATGACATCATAATGGAATTTTGCATTATGACATCATAATGGAATGTTACATTATGACATCATAATGGAATTTTGCATTATGACATCATAATGGAATGTTACATTATGACATCATAATGGAATTTTGCATTATGACATCATAATGGAATGTTACATTATGACATCATAATGGAGTTTTGCATTATGACATCATAATGGAATTTTACATTATGACATCATAATGGAATTTTGCATTATGACATCATAATGGAATTTTGCATTATGACATCATAATGGAATGTTACATTATGACATCATAATGGAATTTTGCATTATGACATCATAATGGAATGTTACATTATGACATCATAATGGAATGTTACATTATGACATCATAATGGAATGATACACTATGACATCATAATGGAATTTTGCATTATGACATCATAATGGGATTTTACAGTATGACATCATAATGGAATTTTGCATTATGACATCATAATGGAATTTTTAATTATGACATCATAATGGAATTTTACATTATGACATCATAATGGAATTTTTAATTATGACATCATAATGGAATTTTACATTATGACATCATAATGGAAATTTACATTATGACATCATAATGGAACTTTGCATTATGACGTCATAATGGAATTTTGCATTAAGACATCATAATGGAATGATACATTATGACATCATAATGGAATTTTTCATTATGACATCATAATGGGATTTTACATTATGACATCATAATGGAATTTTGTATTATGACATCATAATGGAATTTTACAATATGACATCATAATGGAATTTTGCATTATGACATCATAATGGAATGTTACATTATGACATCATAATGGAATTTTGCATTATGACATCATAATGGAATGTTACATTATGACATCATAATGGATTTTTTTATTATGACATCATAATGGAATTTTGCATTATGACATCATAATGGAATTTTGCATTATGACATCATAATGGAATGTTACATTATGACATCATAATGGCATTTTGCATTATGACATCATAATGGAATTTTGCATTATGACATCATAATGGAATGTTACATTATGACATCATAATGGAATTTTGCATTATGACATCATAATGGAATGTTACATTATGACATCATAATGGCATTTTGCATTATGACATCATAATGGAATTTTGCATTATGACATCATAATGGAATGTTACATTATGACATCATAATGGAATTTTGCATTATGACATCATAATGGGATTTTACATTATGACATCATAATGGAATTTTGCATTATGACATCATAATGGAATTTTGCATTATGACATCATAATGGAATGTTACATTATGACATCATAATGGAATTTTGCATTATGACATCATAATGGAATGTTACATTATGACATCATAATGGAATTTTGCATTATGACATCATAATGGAATGTTACATTATGACATCATAATGGAGTTTTGCATTATGACATCATAATGGAATTTTACATTATGACATCATAATGGAATTTTGCATTATGACATCATAATGGAATTTTGCATTATGACATCATAATGGAATGTTACATTATGACATCATAATGGAATTTTGCATTATGACATCATAATGGAATGTTACATTATGACATCATAATGGAATGTTACATTATGACATCATAATGGAATGATACACTATGACATCATAATGGAATTTTGCATTATGACATCATAATGGGATTTTACAGTATGACATCATAATGGAATTTTGCATTATGACATCATAATGGAATTTTTAATTATGACATCATAATGGAATTTTACATTATGACATCATAATGGAATTTTTAATTATGACATCATAATGGAATTTTACATTATGACATCATAATGGAAATTTACATTATGACATCATAATGGAACTTTGCATTATGACGTCATAATGGAATTTTGCATTAAGACATCATAATGGAATGATACATTATGACATCATAATGGAATTTTTCATTATGACATCATAATGGGATTTTACATTATGACATCATAATGGAATTTTGTATTATGACATCATAATGGAATTTTACAATATGACATCATAATGGAATTTTGCATTATGACATCATAATGGAATGTTACATTATGACATCATAATGGAATTTTGCATTATGACATCATAATGGAATGTTACATTATGACATCATAATGGATTTTTTTATTATGACATCATAATGGAATTTTGCATTATGACATCATAATGGAATTTTGCATTATGACATCATAATGGAATGTTACATTATGACATCATAATGGCATTTTGCATTATGACATCATAATGGAATTTTGCATTATGACATCATAATGGAATGTTACATTATGACATCATAATGGAATTTTGCATGATGACATCATAATGGGATTTTACATTATGACATCATAATGGAATTTTGCATTATGACATCATAATGGAATTTTGCATTATGACATCATAATGGAATTTTGCATTATGACATCATAATGGAATTTTGCATTATGACATCATAATGGAATTTTGCATTATGACATCATAATGGAATTTTGCATTATGACATCATAATGGAATGTTACATTATGCCATCATAATGGAATTTTGCATTATGACATTATAATGGAATTTTACATTATGACATCATAATGGAATGTTACATTATGACATCATAATGGAATTTTGCATTATGACATCATAATGGAATTTGGCATTATGACATCATAATGGAATGATACATTATGACATCATAATGGAATTTTGCATTTTGACATCATAATGGAATGATACATTATGACATCATAATGGAATTTTGCATTATGACATCATAATGGAATTTTTCATTATGACATCATAATGGAATTTTACATTATGACATCATAATGGAACTTTGCATTATGACATCATAATGGAATTTTGCATTATGACATCATAATGGAATGATACATTATGACATCATAATGGAATTTTGCATTATGACATCATAATGGAATTTTACAGTATGACATCATAATGGAATTTTGCATTATGACATCATAATGGAATTTTTAATTATGACATCATAATGGAATTTTACATTATGACATCATAATGGAATTTTGCATTATGACATCATAATAGAATTTTGCATTATGACATCATAATGGAATTTTTCATTATGACATCATAATGGAATTTTACATTATGACATCATAATGGAATTTTGCATTATGACATCATAATGGAATGTTGCATTATGACATCATAATGGAATTTTGCATTATGACATCATAATGGGATTTTACATTATGACATCATAATGGAATTTTGCATTATGACATCATAATGGAATTTTACATTATGACATCATAATGGAATTTTGCATTATGACATCATAATGGAATTTTGCATTATGACATCATAATGGAATGTTACATTATGACATCATCATGGAATTTTGCATTATGACATCATAATGGAATTTCACATTATGACATCATAATGGAATTTTGCATTATGACATCATATTGGAATTTTGCATTATGACATCATAATGGAATTTTACATTATGACATCATAATGGAACTTTGCATTATGACATCATAATGGAATTTTGCATTATGACATCATAATGGAATGATACATTATGACATCATAATGGAATTTTGCATTATGACATCATAATGGAATTTTACAGTATGACATCATAATGGAATTTTGCATTATGACATCATAATGGAATTTTTAATTATGACATCATAATGGAATTTTACATTATGACATCATAATGGAATTTTACATTATGACATCATAATGGAATTTTGCATTATGACATCATAATGGAATGTTACATTATGACATCATAATGGAATTTTGCATTATGACATCATAATGGGATTTTACATTATGCCATCATAATGGAATTTTGCATTATGACATCATAATGGAATTTTACATTATGACATCATAATGGAATTTTGCATTATGACATCATCATGGAATTTTGCATTATGACATCATAATGGAATGTTACATTATGACATCATCATGGAATTTTGCATTATGACATCATAATGGAATTTCACATTATGACATCATAATGGAATTTTGCATTATGACATCATATTGGAATTTTGCATTATGACATCATAATGGAATGTTACATTATGACATCATCATGGAATTTTGCATTATGACATCATATTGGAATTTCACATTATGACATCATAATGGAATTTTGCATTATGACATCATAATGGAATTTTGCATTATGACATCATAATGGAATTTTACAGTATGACATCATAATGGAATTTTGCATTATGACATCATAATGGAATTTTTCATTATGACATCATAATGGAATTTTACATTATGACATCATAATGGAACTTTGCATTATGACATCATAATGGAATTTTGCATTATGACATCATAATGGAATGATACACTATGACATCATAATGGAATTTTGCATTATGACATCATAATGGGATTTTACAGTATGACATCATAATGGAATTTTGCATTATGACATCATAATGGAATTTTTAATTATGACATCATAATGGAATTTTACATTATGACATCATAATGGAATTTTTAATTATGACATCATAATGGAATTTTACATTATGACATCATAATGGAAATTTACATTATGACATCATAATGGAACTTTGCATTATGACGTCATAATGGAATTTTGCATTAAGACATCATAATGGAATGATACATTATGACATCATAATGGAATTTTTCATTATGACATCATAATGGGATTTTACATTATGACATCATAATGGAATTTTGTATTATGACATCATAATGGAATTTTACAATATGACATCATAATGGAATTTTGCATTATGACATCATAATGGAATGTTACATTATGACATCATAATGGAATTTTGCATTATGACATCATAATGGAATGTTACATTATGACATCATAATGGATTTTTTTATTATGACATCATAATGGAATTTTGCATTATGACATCATAATGGAATTTTGCATTATGACATCATAATGGAATGTTACATTATGACATCATAATGGCATTTTGCATTATGACATCATAATGGAATTTTGCATTATGACATCATAATGGAATGTTACATTATGACATCATAATGGAATTTTGCATGATGACATCATAATGGGATTTTACATTATGACATCATAATGGAATTTTGCATTATGACATCATAATGGAATTTTGCATTATGACATCATAATGGAATTTTGCATTATGACATCATAATGGAATTTTGCATTATGACATCATAATGGAATTTTGCATTATGACATCATAATGGAATTTTGCATTATGACATCATAATGGAATTTTGCATTATGACATCATAATGGAATGTTACATTATGCCATCATAATGGAATTTTGCATTATGACATTATAATGGAATTTTACATTATGACATCATAATGGAATGTTACATTATGACATCATAATGGAATTTTGCATTATGACATCATAATGGAATTAAAATTATGAGCTCATAATGGAATTTGGCATTATGACATCATAATGGAATGATACATTATGACATCATAATGGAATTTTGCATTTTGACATCATAATGGAATGTTACATTATGACATCATAATGGAATTTTGCATTATGACATCATAATGGAATTTTACATTATGACATCATAATGGAATTTTGCATTATGACATCATAATGGAATTTTGCATTATGACATCATAATGGAATTTTACAGTATGACATCATAATGGAATTTTGCATCATGACATCATAATGGAATTTTTAATTATGACATCATAATGGAATTTTACATTATGACATCATATTGGAATTTTGCATCATGACATCATAATGGAATTTTTCATTATGACATCATAATGGAATTTTACATTATGACATCATAATGGAGCTTTGCATTATGACATCATAATGGAATTTTGCATTATGACATCATAATGGAATGATACATTATGACATCATAATGGAATTTTTCATTATGACATCATAATGGGATTTTACTTTATGACATCATAATGAAATTTTGCATTATGACATCATAATGGAATTTTGCATTATGACATCATAATGGAATGTTACATTATGACGTAATAATGGCATTTTGCATTATGACATCATAATGGAATTTTGCATTAAGACATCATAATGGAATGTTACATTATGACATCATAATAAAATTTTGCATTATGACATCATAATGGAATGATACATTATGACATCATAATGGAATTTTTCATTATGACATCATAATGGGATTTTACATTATGACATCATAATGGAATTTTGCATTATGACATCATAATGGAATTTTACATTATGACATCATAATGGAATTTTACATTATGACATCATAATGGAATTTTGCATTATGACATCATAATGGAATTTTGCATTATGACATCACAATGGAATGTTACATTATGACATCATAATGGAATTTTGCATTATGACATCATAATGGAATGTTACATTATGACATCATAATGGAATTTTGCATTATGACATTATAATGGAATTTTACATTATGACATCATAATGGAATGCTACATTATGACATCATAATGGAATTTTGCATTATGACATCATAATGGAATTTAAATTATGAGCTCATAATGGAATTTGGCATTATGACATCATAATGGAATGTTACATTATGACATCATAATGGAATTTTGCATTTTGACATCATAATGGAATGTTACATTATGACATCATAATGGAATTTTGCATTATGACATCATAATGGAATTTTACATTATGACATCATAATGGAATTTTGCATTATGACATCATAATGGAATTTTGCATTATGACATCATAATGGAATGTTACATTATGACATCATAATGGAATTTTGCATTATGACATCATAATGGAATGTTACATTATGACATCATAATAGAATTTTGCACTATGACATCATAATGGAATTTACATTATGACATCATAATGGAATTTTACATTATGACATCATAATGGAATTTTGCATTATGACATCATAATGGAATGTTACATTATGACATCATAATGGAATTTTGCATTATGACATCATAATGGAATGTTACATTATGACATCATAATGGAATTTTGCATTATGACATCATAATGGAATGTTACATTATGACATCATAATGGCATTTTGCATTATGACATCATAATAGAATTTTGCATTATGACATCATAATGGAATTTTACAGTATGACATCATAATGGAATTTTGCATTATGACATCATAATGGAATTTACATTATGACATCATAATGGAATTTTACATTATGACATCATAATGGAATTTTGCATTATGACATCATAATGGAATGTTACATTATGACATCATAATGGAATTTTGCATTATGACATCATAATGGAATTTTACATTATGACATCATAATGGAATTTTGCATTATGACATCATAATGGAATGTTACATTATGCCATCATAATGGAATTTTGCATTATGACATTATAATGGAATTTTACATTATGACATCATAATGGAATGTTACATTATGACATCATAATGGAATTTTGCATTATGACATCATAATGGAATTTAAATTATGAGCTCATAATGGAATTTGGCATTATGACATCATAATGGAATGATACATTATGACATCATAATGGAATTTTGCATTTTGACATCATAATGGAATGTTACATTATGACATCATAATGGAATTTTGCATTATGACATCATAATGGAATTTTACATTATGACATCATAATGGAATTTTGCATTATGACATCATAATGGAATTTTGCATTATGACATCATAATGGAATTTTACAGTATGACATCATAATGGAATTTTGCATTATGACATCATAATGGAATTTTTAATTATGACATCATAATGGAATTTTACATTATGACATCATAATGGAATTTTGCATCATGACATCATAATGGAATTTTTCATTATGACATCATAATGGAATTTTACATTATGACATCATAATGGAGCTTTGCATTATGACATCATAATGGAATTTTGCATTATGACATCATAATGGAATGATACATTATGACATCATAATGGCATTTTTCATTATGACATCATAATGGGATTTTACATAATGACATCATAATGGAATTTTGCATTATGACATCATAATGGAATTTTGCATTATGACATCATAATGGAATGTTACATTATGACGTCATAATGGCATTTTGCATTATGACATCATAATGGAATTTTGCATTAAGACATCATAATGGAATGTTACATTATGACATCATAATAAAATTTTGCATTATGACATCATAATGGAATGATACATTATGACATCATAATGGAATTTTTCATTATGACATCATAATGGGATTTTACATTATGACATCATAATGGAATTTTGCATTATGCCATCATAATGGAATTTTACATTATGACATCATAATGGAATTTTACATTATGACATCATAATGGAATTTTGCATTATGACATCATAATGGAATTTTGCATTATGACATCATAATGGAATGTTACATTATGACATCATAATGGAATTTTTTATTATGACATCATAATGGAATTTTGCATTATGACATCATAATGGAATTTTGCATTATGACATCATAATGGAATTTTGCATTATGACATCATAATGGATTGTTACATTATGGCATCATCATGGAATTTTGCATTATGACATCATAATGGAATTTTACATTATGACATCATAATGGAATTTTGCATTATGACATCATAATGGAATTTTTCATTATGACATCATAATGGAATTTTACATTATGACATCATAATGGAATGTTACATTGTGACATCATAAGGGAATTTTTCATTATGACATCATAATGGAATTTAATATTATGACATCATAATGGAATTTTTCATTATGACATCATAATGGGATTTTGCATTATGACATCATAATGGAGTTTTGCATTATGACATCATAATGGAATGTTACATTATGACATCATAATAGAATTTTGCATTATGACATCATAATGGAATTTACATTATGACATCATAATGGAATTTTACATTATGACATCATAATGGAATTTTGCATTATGACATCATAATGGAATGTTACATTATGACATCATAATGGAATTTTGCATTATGACATCATAATGGAATGTTACATTATGACATCATAATGGATTTTTTTATTATGACATCATAATGGAATTTTGCATTATGACATCATAATGGAATTTTGCATTATGACATCATAATGGAATGTTACATTATGACATCATAATGGCATTTTGCATTATGACATCATAATGGAATTTTGCATTATGACATCATAATGGAATGTTACATTATGACATCATAATGGAATTTTGCATGATGACATCATAATGGGATTTTACATTATGACATCATAATGGAATTTTGCATTATGACATCATAATGGAATTTTGCATTATGACATCATAATGGAATTTTGCATTATGACATCATAATGGAATTTTGCATTATGACATCATAATGGAATTTTGCATTATGACATCATAATGGAATTTTGCATTATGACATCATAATGGAATGTTACATTATGCCATCATAATGGAATTTTGCATTATGACATTATAATGGAATTTTACATTATGACATCATAATGGAATGTTACATTATGACATCATAATGGAATTTTGCATTATGACATCATAATGGAATTAAAATTATGACATCATAATGGAATTTGGCATTATGACATCATAATGGAATGATACATTATGACATCATAATGGAATTTTGCATTTTGACATCATAATGGAATGTTACATTATGACATCATAATGGAATTTTGCATTATGACATCATAATGGAATTTTACATTATGACATCATAATGGAATTTTGCATTATGACATCATAATGGAATTTTGCATTATGACATCATAATGGAATTTTACAGTATGACATCATAATGGAATTTTACAGTATGACATCATAATGGAATTTTGCATTATGACATCATAATGGAATTTTACATTATGACATCATAATGGAATTTTGCATTATGACATCATAATGGAATTTTTCATTATGACATCATAATGGAATTTTACATTATGACATCATAATGGAATTTTACATTATGACATCATAATGGAATTTTGCATTATGACATCATAATGGAATTTTGCATTATGACATCACAATGGAATGTTACATTATGACATCATAATGGAATTTTTTATTATGACATCATAATGGAATTTTGCATTATGACATCATAATGGAATTTTGCATTATGACATCATAATGGAATGTTACATTATGACGTCATAATGGCATTTTGCATTATGACATCATAATGGAATTTTGCATTATGACATCATAATGGAATGTTACATTATGACGTCATAATGGCATTTTGCATTATGACATCATAATGGAATTTTGCATTATGACATCATAATGGAATTTTACATTATGACATCATAATGGAATTTTGCATTATGACATCATAATGGAATTTTGCATTATGACATCATAATGGAATTTTACATTATGATGTCATAATGGAATTTTGCATTATGACATCATAATGGAATTCTATATTATGACATCATAATGGAATTTTACATTATGACATCATAATGGAATTTTGCATTATGACATCATAATGGAATTTTTGCATTATGACATCATAATGGAATTTTGCATTATGTTGTCATAATGGAATTTTGCATTATGACATCATAATGGAATTCTATATTATGACATCATAATGGAATTTTGCATTATGACATCATAATGGAATTTTGCATTATGACATCATAATGGAATGTTACATTATGACATCATAATGGAATTTTGCATTATGACATCATAATGGAATGTTGCATTATGACATCATAATGGAATTTTGCATTATGACATCATTATGGAATTTTACATTATGACATCATAATGGAATGTTACATTATGACATCATAATGGAATTTTGCATTATGACATCATAATGGAATTTTGCATTATGACATCATAATGGAATGTTGCATTATGACATCATAATGGAATTTTGCATTATGACATCATAATGGAATGTTACATTATGACATCATAATGGAATTTTGCATTATGACATCATAATGGAATGTTACATTATGACATCATAATGGAATTTTGCATTATGACATCATAATGGAATTTTACATTACGACATCATAATGGAATTTTACATTATGACATCATAATGGAATTTTGCATTATGACATCATAATGGAATTTTGCATTATGACATCATAATGGAATGTTTCATTATGACATCATCATGGAATTTTGCATTATGACATCATAATGGAATTTTACATTATGACATCATAATGGAATTTTGCATTATGACATCATAATGGAATTTTTCATTATGACATCATAATGGAATTTTACATTATGACATCATAATGGAATGTTACATTGTGACATCATAATGGAATTTTTCATTATGACATCATAATGGAATTTAATATTATGACATCATAATGGAATTTTTCATTATGACATCATAATGGAATTTTGCATTATGACATCATAATGGGATTTTACATTATGACATCATAATGGAATTTTGCATTATGACATCATAATGGAATTTTGCATTATGACATCATAATGGAATTTTACATTACGACATCATAATGGAATTTTACATTATGACATCATAATGGAATTTTGCATTATGACATCATAATGGAATTTTGCATTATGACATCATAATGGGATTTTACATTATGACATCATAATGGGATTTTACATTATGACATCATAATGGAATTTTGCATTATGACATCATAATGGAATTTTACATTACGACATCATAATGGAATTTTACATTATGACATCATAATGGAATTTTGCATTATGACATCATAATGGAATTTTGCATTATGACATCATAATGGAATGTTTCATTATGACATCATCATGGAATTTTGCATTATGACATCATAATGGAATTTTACATTATGACATCATAATGGAATTTTGCATTATGACATCATAATGGAATTTTTCATTATGACATCATAATGGAATTTTACATTATGACATCATAATGGAATGTTACATTGTGACATCATAATGGAATTTTTCATTATGACATCATAATGGAATTTAATATTATGACATCATAATGGAATTTTTCATTATGACATCATAATGGAATTTTGCATTATGACATCATAATGGGATTTTACATTATGACATCATAATGGAATTTTGCATTATGACATCATAATGGAATTTTACATTATGACATCATAATGGAATTTTACATTATGACATCATAATGGAATTTTGCATTATGACATCATAATGGAATGTTACATTATGACATCATAATGGAATTTTGCATTATGACATCATAATGGAATTTTTCATTATGACATCATAATGGAATGTTACATTATGACATCATAATGGAATTTTGCATTATGACATCATAATGGGATTTTGCATTATGACATCATAATGGAATTTTGCATTATGACATCCTAATGGAATGTTACATTATGACATCATAATAAAATTTTGCATTATGACATCATAATGGAATTTTACATTATGACATCATAATGGAATTTTGCATTATGACATCATAATAGAATTTTGCATTATGACATCATAATGGAATTTTACAGTATGACATCATAATGGAATTTTGCATTATGACATCATAATGGAATTTACATTATGACATCATAATGGGATTTTACATTATGACATCATAATGGAATTTTGCATTATGACATCATAATGGAATGTTACATTATGACATCATAATGGAATTTTGCATTATGACATCATAATGGAATGTTACATTATGACATCATAATGGAATTTTGCATTATGATATCATAATGGAATGTTACATTATGACATCATAATGGAATTTTGCATTATGACATCATAATGGAATGTTACATTATGACATCATAATGGAATTTTGCATTATGACATCATAATGGAATTTTGCATTATGACATCATAATGGAATGTTGCATTATGACATCATAATGGAATGTTACATTATGACATCATATTGGAATTTTGCATTATGACATCATAATGGAATTTTGCATTATGACATCATAATGGAATTTTACATTATGACATCATAATGGAATTTTTCATTATGACATCATAATGGAATGTTACGTTATGGCATCATAATGGAATTTTGCATTATGACATCATAATGGAATGTTGCATTATGACATCATAATGGAATTTTACATTATGACATCATAATGGAATTTTGCATTATGACATCATAATGGAATTTTACATTATGACATCATAATGGAATTTTGCATTATGACATCATAATGGAATTTTACATTATGACATCATAATGGAATTTTGCATTATGACATCATAATGGAATTTTTGCATTATGACATCATAATGGAATTTTGCATTATGACATCATAATGGAATTTTACATTATGATGTCATAATGGAATTTTGCATTATGACATCATAATGGAATTCTATATTATGACATCATAATGGAATTTTACATTATGACATCATAATGGAATTTTGCATTATGACATCATAATGGAATTTTTGCATTATGACATCATAATGGAATTTTGCATTATGACATCATAATGGAATTCTATATTATGACATCATAATGGAATTTTGCATTATGACATCATAATGGAATTTTGCATTATGACATCATAATGGAATGTTACATTATGACATCATAATGGAATTTTGCATTATGACATCATAATGGAATGTTGCATTATGACATCATAATGGAATTTTGCATTATGACATCATTATGGAATTTTACATTATGACATCATAATGGAATGTTACATTATGACATCATAATGGAATTTTGCATTATGACATCATAATGGAATTTTGCATTATGACATCATAATGGAATGTTGCATTATGACATCATAATGGAATTTTGCATTATGACATCATAATGGAATGTTACATTATGACATCATAATGGAATTTTGCATTATGACATCATAATGGGATTTTACATTATGACATCATAATGGAATTTTGCATTATGACATCATAATGGAATTTTACATTACGACATCATAATGGAATTTTACATTATGACATCATAATGGAATTTTGCATTATGACATCATAATGGAATTTTGCATTATGACATCATAATGGAATGTTTCATTATGACATCATCATGGAATTTTGCATTATGACATCATAATGGAATTTTACATTATGACATCATAATGGAATTTTGCATTATGACATCATAATGGAATTTTTCATTATGACATCATAATGGAATTTTACATTATGACATCATAATGGAATGTTACATTGTGACATCATAATGGAATTTTTCATTATGACATCATAATGGAATTTAATATTATGACATCATAATGGAATTTTTCATTATGACATCATAATGGAATTTTGCATTATGACATCATAATGGGATTTTACATTATGACATCATAATGGAATTTTGCATTATGACATCATAATGGAATTTTACATTATGACATCATAATGGAATTTTACATTATGACATCATAATGGAATTTTGCATTATGACATCATAATGGAATGTTACATTATGACATCATAATGGAATTTTGCATTATGACATCATAATGGAATTTTTCATTATGACATCATAATGGAATGTTACATTATGACATCATAATGGAATTTTGCATTATGACATCATAATGGGATTTTGCATTATGACATAATAATGGAATTTTGCATTATGACATCCTAATGGAATGTTACATTATGACATCATAATAAAATTTTGCATTATGACATCATAATGGAATTTTGCATTATGACATCATAATGGAATGTTGCATTATGACATCATAATAGAATTTTGCATTATGACATCATAATGGAATTTTACATTATGACATCATAATGGAATTTTGCATTATGACATCATAATGGAATTTACATTATGACATCATAATGGGATTTTACATTATGACATCATAATGGAATTTTGCATTATGACATCATAATGGAATTTTGCATTATGACATCATAATGGAATGTTACATTATGACATCATAATGGAATTTTGCATTATGACATCATAATGGAATGTTACATTATGACATCATAAAAGAATTTTGCATTATGACATCATAATGGAATTTACATTATGACATCATAATGGAATTTTACATTATGACATCATAATGGAATTTTGCATTATGACATCATAATGGAATGTTACATTATGACATCATAATGGAATTTTGCATTATGACATCATAATGGAATGTTACATTATGACATCATAATGGCATTTTGCATTATGACATCATAATGGAATTTTGCACTATGACATCATAATAGGATTTTACATTATGACATCATAATGGAATTTTGCATTATGACATCATAATGGAATTTTGCATTATGACATCATAATGGAATTTTGCATTATGACATCATAATGGAATTTTGCATTATGACATCATAATGGAATTTTACATTATGACATCATAATGGAATTTTGCATTATGACATCATAATGGAATTTTGCATTATGACATCATAATGGAATGTTACATTATGACATCATAATGGAATTTTGCATTATGACATCATAATGGAATGTTACATTATGACATCATAATAGAATTTTGCATTATGACATCATAATGGAATGTTGCATTATGACATCATAATGGAATGTTACATTATGACATCATAATGGAATTTTGCATTATGACATCATAATGGAATGTTACATTATGACATCATAATGGAATTTTGCATTATGACATCATAATGGAATGTTACATTATGACATCATAATGGAATTTTGCATTATGACATCATAATGGAATGTTGCATTATGACATCATAATGGAATTTTGCATTATGACATCATAATGGAATTTTGCATTATAACATCATAATGGAATTTTGCATTATGACATCATAATGGAATGTTACATTATGACATCATAATGGAATTTTGCATTTTGACATCATAATGGAATTTTGCATTATGACATCATAATGGAATCTTGCATTATGACATCATAATGGAATTTTGCATTATGACATCATAATGGAATGTTACATTATGACATCATAATGGAATTTTGCATTTTGACATCATAATGGAATTTTGCATTATGACATCATAGTGGAATCTTGCATTATGACATCATAATGGAATTTTGCATTGTGACATCATAATGGAATTTTGCATTGTGACATCATAATGGAATGTTACATTATGACATCATAATGGCATTTTGCATTATGACATCATAATGGAATTTTGCATTATGACATCATAATGGAATGTTACATTATGACATAATAATGGAATTTTGCATTATGACATCATAATGGGATTTTACATTATGACATCATAATGGAATTTTGCATTATGACATCATAATGGAATTTTGCATTATGACATCATAATGGAATGTTGCATTATGACATCATAATGGAATTTTGCATTATGACATCATAATGGAATGTTACATTATGACATCATAATGGAATTTTGCATTATGACATCATAATGGGATTTTACATTATGACATCATAATGGAATTTTGCATTATGACATCATAATGGAATTTTGCATTATGACATCATAATGGAATTTTACATTACGACATCATAATGGAATTTTACATTATGACATCATAATGGAATTTTGCATTATGACATCATAATGGAATTTTGCATTATGACATCATAATGGAATGTTTCATTATGACATCATCATGGAATTTTGCATTGTGACATCATAATGGAATGTTACATTATGACATCATAATGGCATTTTGCATTATGACATCATAATGGAATTTTGCATTATGACATCATAATGGAATGTTACATTATGACATAATAATGGAATTTTGCATTATGACATCATAATGGGATTTTACATTATGACATCATAATGGAATTTTGCATTATGACATCATAATGGAATTTTGCATTATGACATCATAATGGAATGTTGCATTATGACATCATAATGGAATTTTGCATTATGACATCATAATGGAATGTTACATTATGACATCATAATGGAATTTTGCATTATGACATCATAATGGGATTTTACATTATGACATCATAATGGAATTTTGCATTATGACATCATAATGGAATTTTGCATTATGACATCATAATGGAATTTTACATTACGACATCATAATGGAATTTTACATTATGACATCATAATGGAATTTTGCATTATGACATCATAATGGAATTTTACATTATGACATCATAATGGAATTTTGCATTATGACATCATAATGGAATTTTTGCATTATGACATCATAATGGAATTTTGCATTATGACATCATAATGGAATTTTACATTATGATGTCATAATGGAATTTTGCATTATGACATCATAATGGAATTCTATATTATGACATCATAATGGAATTTTACATTATGACATCATAATGGAATTTTGCATTATGACATCATAATGGAATTTTTGCATTATGACATCATAATGGAATTTTGCATTATGACATCATAATGGAATTCTATATTATGACATCATAATGGAATTTTGCATTATGACATCATAATGGAATTTTGCATTATGACATCATAATGGAATGTTACATTATGACATCATAATGGAATTTTGCATTATGACATCATAATGGAATGTTGCATTATGACATCATAATGGAATTTTGCATTATGACATCATTATGGAATTTTACATTATGACATCATAATGGAATGTTACATTATGACATCATAATGGAATTTTGCATTATGACATCATAATGGAATTTTGCATTATGACATCATAATGGAATGTTGCATTATGACATCATAATGGAATTTTGCATTATGACATCATAATGGAATGTTACATTATGACATCATAATGGAATTTTGCATTATGACATCATAATGGGATTTTACATTATGACATCATAATGGAATTTTGCATTATGACATCATAATGGAATTTTACATTACGACATCATAATGGAATTTTACATTATGACATCATAATGGAATTTTGCATTATGACATCATAATGGAATTTTGCATTATGACATCATAATGGAATGTTTCATTATGACATCATCATGGAATTTTGCATTATGACATCATAATGGAATTTTACATTATGACATCATAATGGAATTTTGCATTATGACATCATAATGGAATTTTTCATTATGACATCATAATGGAATTTTACATTATGACATCATAATGGAATGTTACATTGTGACATCATAATGGAATTTTTCATTATGACATCATAATGGAATTTAATATTATGACATCATAATGGAATTTTTCATTATGACATCATAATGGAATTTTGCATTATGACATCATAATGGGATTTTACATTATGACATCATAATGGAATTTTGCATTATGACATCATAATGGAATTTTACATTATGACATCATAATGGAATTTTACATTATGACATCATAATGGAATTTTGCATTATGACATCATAATGGAATGTTACATTATGACATCATAATGGAATTTTGCATTATGACATCATAATGGAATTTTTCATTATGACATCATAATGGAATGTTACATTATGACATCATAATGGAATTTTGCATTATGACATCATAATGGGATTTTGCATTATGACATAATAATGGAATTTTGCATTATGACATCCTAATGGAATGTTACATTATGACATCATAATAAAATTTTGCATTATGACATCATAATGGAATTTTGCATTATGACATCATAATGGAATGTTGCATTATGACATCATAATAGAATTTTGCATTATGACATCATAATGGAATTTTACATTATGACATCATAATGGAATTTTGCATTATGACATCATAATGGAATTTACATTATGACATCATAATGGGATTTTACATTATGACATCATAATGGAATTTTGCATTATGACATCATAATGGAATTTTGCATTATGACATCATAATGGAATGTTACATTATGACATCATAATGGAATTTTGCATTATGACATCATAATGGAATGTTACATTATGACATCATAAAAGAATTTTGCATTATGACATCATAATGGAATTTACATTATGACATCATAATGGAATTTTACATTATGACATCATAATGGAATTTTGCATTATGACATCATAATGGAATGTTACATTATGACATCATAATGGAATTTTGCATTATGACATCATAATGGAATGTTACATTATGACATCATAATGGCATTTTGCATTATGACATCATAATGGAATTTTGCACTATGACATCATAATAGGATTTTACATTATGACATCATAATGGAATTTTGCATTATGACATCATAATGGAATTTTGCATTATGACATCATAATGGAATTTTGCATTATGACATCATAATGGAATTTTGCATTATGACATCATAATGGAATTTTACATTATGACATCATAATGGAATTTTGCATTATGACATCATAATGGAATTTTGCATTATGACATCATAATGGAATGTTACATTATGACATCATAATGGAATTTTGCATTATGACATCATAATGGAATGTTACATTATGACATCATAATAGAATTTTGCATTATGACATCATAATGGAATGTTGCATTATGACATCATAATGGAATGTTACATTATGACATCATAATGGAATTTTGCATTATGACATCATAATGGAATGTTACATTATGACATCATAATGGAATTTTGCATTATGACATCATAATGGAATGTTACATTATGACATCATAATGGAATTTTGCATTATGACATCATAATGGAATGTTGCATTATGACATCATAATGGAATTTTGCATTATGACATCATAATGGAATTTTGCATTATGACATCATAATGGAATTTTGCATTATGACATCATAATGGAATGTTACATTATGACATCATAATGGAATTTTGCATTTTGACATCATAATGGAATTTTGCATTATGACATCATAATGGAATCTTGCATTATGACATCATAATGGAATTTTGCATTATGACATCATAATGGAATGTTACATTATGACATCATAATGGAATTTTGCATTTTGACATCATAATGGAATTTTGCATTATGACATCATAGTGGAATCTTGCATTATGACATCATAATGGAATTTTGCATTGTGACATCATAATGGAATTTTGCATTGTGACATCATAATGGAATGTTACATTATGACATCATAATGGCATTTTGCATTATGACATCATAATGGAATTTTGCATTATGACATCATAATGGAATGTTACATTATGACATAATAATGGAATTTTGCATTATGACATCATAATGGGATTTTACATTATGACATCATAATGGAATTTTGCATTATGACATCATAATGGAATTTTGCATTATGACATCATAATGGAATGTTGCATTATGACATCATAATGGAATTTTGCATTATGACATCATAATGGAATGTTACATTATGACATCATAATGGAATTTTGCATTATGACATCATAATGGGATTTTACATTATGACATCATAATGGAATTTTGCATTATGACATCATAATGGAATTTTGCATTATGACATCATAATGGAATTTTACATTACGACATCATAATGGAATTTTACATTATGACATCATAATGGAATTTTGCATTATGACATCATAATGGAATTTTGCATTATGACATCATAATGGAATGTTTCATTATGACATCATCATGGAATTTTGCATTGTGACATCATAATGGAATGTTACATTATGACATCATAATGGCATTTTGCATTATGACATCATAATGGAATGTTACATTATGACATCATAAAAGAATTTTGCATTATGACATCATAATGGAATTTACATTATGACATCATAATGGAATTTTACATTATGACATCATAATGGAATTTTGCATTATGACATCATAATGGAATGTTACATTATGACATCATAATGGAATTTTGCATTATGACATCATAATGGAATGTTACATTATGACATCATAATGGCATTTTGCATTATGACATCATAATGGAATTTTGCACTATGACATCATAATAGGATTTTACATTATGACATCATAATGGAATTTTGCATTATGACATCATAATGGAATTTTGCATTATGACATCATAATGGAATTTTGCATTATGACATCATAATGGAATTTTGCATTATGACATCATAATGGAATTTTACATTATGACATCATAATGGAATTTTGCATTATGACATCATAATGGAATTTTGCATTATGACATCATAATGGAATGTTACATTATGACATCATAATGGAATTTTGCATTATGACATCATAATGGAATGTTACATTATGACATCATAATAGAATTTTGCATTATGACATCATAATGGAATGTTGCATTATGACATCATAATGGAATGTTACATTATGACATCATAATGGAATTTTGCATTATGACATCATAATGGAATGTTACATTATGACATCATAATGGAATTTTGCATTATGACATCATAATGGAATGTTACATTATGACATCATAATGGAATTTTGCATTATGACATCATAATGGAATGTTGCATTATGACATCATAATGGAATTTTGCATTATGACATCATAATGGAATTTTGCATTATGACATCATAATGGAATTTTGCATTATGACATCATAATGGAATGTTACATTATGACATCATAATGGAATTTTGCATTTTGACATCATAATGGAATTTTGCATTATGACATCATAATGGAATCTTGCATTATGACATCATAATGGAATTTTGCATTATGACATCATAATGGAATGTTACATTATGACATCATAATGGAATTTTGCATTTTGACATCATAATGGAATTTTGCATTATGACATCATAGTGGAATCTTGCATTATGACATCATAATGGAATTTTGCATTGTGACATCATAATGGAATTTTGCATTGTGACATCATAATGGAATGTTACATTATGACATCATAATGGCATTTTGCATTATGACATCATAATGGAATTTTGCATTATGACATCATAATGGAATGTTACATTATGACATAATAATGGAATTTTGCATTATGACATCATAATGGGATTTTACATTATGACATCATAATGGAATTTTGCATTATGACATCATAATGGAATTTTGCATTATGACATCATAATGGAATGTTGCATTATGACATCATAATGGAATTTTGCATTATGACATCATAATGGAATGTTACATTATGACATCATAATGGAATTTTGCATTATGACATCATAATGGGATTTTACATTATGACATCATAATGGAATTTTGCATTATGACATCATAATGGAATTTTGCATTATGACATCATAATGGAATTTTACATTACGACATCATAATGGAATTTTACATTATGACATCATAATGGAATTTTGCATTATGACATCATAATGGAATTTTGCATTATGACATCATAATGGAATGTTTCATTATGACATCATCATGGAATTTTGCATTGTGACATCATAATGGAATGTTACATTATGACATCATAATGGCATTTTGCATTATGACATCATAATGGAATTTTGCATTATGACATCATAATGGAATGTTACATTATGACATAATAATGGAATTTTGCATTATGACATCATAATGGGATTTTACATTATGACATCATAATGGAATTTTGCATTATGACATCATAATGGAATTTTGCATTATGACATCATAATGGAATGTTGCATTATGACATCATAATGGAATTTTGCATTATGACATCATAATGGAATGTTACATTATGACATCATAATGGAATTTTGCATTATGACATCATAATGGGATTTTACATTATGACATCATAATGGAATTTTGCATTATGACATCATAATGGAATTTTGCATTATGACATCATAATGGAATTTTACATTACGACATCATAATGGAATTTTACATTATGACATCATAATGGAATTTTGCATTATGACATCATAATGGAATTTTGCATTATGACATCATAATGGAATGTTTCATTATGACATCATCATGGAATTTTGCATTGTGACATCATAATGGAATGTTACATTATGACATCATAATGGCATTTTGCATTATGACATCATAATGGAATTTTGCATTATGACATCATAATGGAATGTTACATTATGACATAATAATGGAATTTTGCATTATGACATCATAATGGGATTTTACATTATGACATCATAATGGAATTTTGCATTATGACATCATAATGGAATTTTGCATTATGACATCATAATGGAATGTTGCATTATGACATCATAATGGAATTTTGCATTATGACATCATAATGGAATGTTACATTATGACATCATAATGTAATTTTGCATTATGACATCATAATGGGATTTTACATTATGACATCATAATGGGATTTTACATTATGACATCATAATGGAATTTTGCATTATGACATCATAATGGAATTTTACATTACGACATCATAATGGAATTTTACATTATGACATCATAATGGAATTTTGCATTATGACATCATAATGGAATTTTGCATTATGACATCATAATGGAATGTTTCATTATGACATCATCATGGAATTTTGCATTATGACATCATAATGGAATTTTACATTATGACATCATAATGGAATTTTGCATTATGACATCATAATGGAATTTTTCATTATGACATCATAATGGAATTTTACATTATGACATCATAATGGAATGTTACATTGTGACATCATAATGGAATTTTTCATTATGACATCATAATGGAATTTAATATTATGACATCATAATGGAATTTTTCATTATGACATCATAATGGAATTTTGCATTATGACATCATAATGGAATTTTGCATTATGACATCATAATGGAATGTTACATTATGACATCATAATAGAATTTTGCATTATGACATCATAATGGAATTTACATTATGACATCATAATGGAATTTTACATTATGACATCATAATGGAATTTTGCATTATGACATCATAATGGAATGTTACATTATGACATCATAATGGAATTTTGCATTAGGACATCATAATGGAATGTTACATTATGACATCATAATGGAATTTTGCATTAGGACATCATAATGGAATGTTACATTATGACATCATAATGGATTTTTTTATTATGACATCATAATGGAATTTTGCATTATGACATCATAATGGAATTTTGCATTATGACATCATAATGGAATTTTGCATTATGACATCATAATGGAATGTTACATTATGACATCATAATGGCATTTTCATTATGACATCATAATGGAATTTTGCATTATGACATCATAATGGAATGTTACATTATGACATCATAATGGAATTTTGCATTATGACATCATATTGGAATTTTACATTATGACATCATAATGGAATTTTGCATTATGACATCATAATGGAATTTTGCATTATGACATCATAATGGAATTTTGCATTATGACATCATAATGGAATGTTGCATTATGACATCATAATGGAATTTTGCATTATGACATCATAATGGAATGTTACATTATGACATCATAATGGAATTTTGCATTATGACATCATAATGGGATTTTACATTATGATATCATAATGGAATTTTGCATTATGACATCATAATGGAATTTTTCATTATGACATCATAATGGAATTTTACATTATGACATCATAATGGAACTTTGCATTGTGATATCATAATGGAATTTTGCATTATGACATCATAATGGAATGATACATTATGACATCATAATGGAATTTTGCATTATGACATCATAATGGAATTTTACAGTATGACATCATAATGGAATTTTGCATTATGACATCATAATGGAATTTTTAATTATGACATCATAATGGAATTTTACATTATGACATCATAATGGAATTTTTCATTATGACATCATAATGGATTTTACATTATGACATCATAATGGAACTTTGCATTATGACATCATAATAGAATTTTGCATTAAGACATCATAATGGAATGATACATTATGACATCATAATGGAATTTTTCATTATGACATCATAATGGGATTTTACATTATGACATCATAATGAAATTTTGTATTATGACATCATAATGGAATTTTACATTATGACATCATAATGGAATTTTACATTATGACATCATAATGGAATTTTGCATTATGACATCATAATGGAATTTTGCATTATGACATCATAATGGAATGTTACATTATGACATCATAATGGAATTTTGCATTGTGACATCATAATGGAATTTTGCATTATGACATCATAATGGAATTTTGCATTATGACATCATAATGGAATTTTGCATTGTGACATCATAATGGAATGTTACATTATGACATCATAATGGCATTTTGCATTATGACATCATAATGGAATTTTGCATTATGACATCATAATGGAATGTTACATTATGACATCATAATGGAATTTTGCATTATGAAAACATCATAATGGGATTTTACATTATGACATCATAATGGAATTTTGCATTATGACATCATAATGGAATTTTGCATTATGACATCATAATGGAATGTTGCATTATGACATCATAATGGAATTTTGCATTATGACATCATAATGGAATGTTACATTATGACATCATAATGGAATTTTGCATTATGACATCATAATGGGATTTTACATTATGACATCATAATGGAATTTTGCATTATGACATCATAATGGAATTTTACATTATGACATCATAATGGAATTTTGCATTATGACATCATAATGGAATTTTTCATTATGACATCATAATGGAATTTTACATTATGACATCATAATGGAACTTTGCATTATGATATCATAATGGAATTTTGCATTATGACATCATAATGGAATGATACATTATGACATCATAATGGAATTTTGCATTATGACATCATAATGGAATTTTACAGTATGACATCATAATGGAATTTTGCATTATGACATCATAATGGAATTTTTAATTATGACATCATAATGGAATTTTACATTATGACATCATAATGGAATTTTTCATTATGACATCATAATGGATTTTACATTATGACATCATAATGGAACTTTGCATTATGACATCATAATGGAATTTTGCATTAAGACATCATAATGGAATGATACATTATGACATCATAATGGAATTTTTCATTAAGACATCATAATGGGATTTTACATTATGACATCATAATGGAATTTTGTATTATGACATCATAATGGAATTTTACATTATGACATCATAATGGAATGTTACATTATGACATCATAATGGAATTTTTTATTATGACATCATAATGGAATTTTGCATTATGACATCATAATGGAATTTTGCATTATGACATCATAATGGATTTTTGCATTATGACATCATAATGGAATGTTACATTATGACATCATAATGGAATTTTGCATTATGACATCATAATGGAATGTTACATTGTGACATCATAATGGAATTTTGCATTATGACATCATAATGGAATGTTACATTATGACATCATAATGGAATTTTGCATTATGACATCATAATGGAATGTTACATTATGACATCATAATAGAATTTTGCATTATGACATCATAATGGAATGTTGCATTATGACATCATAATGGAATGTTACATTATGACATCATAATGGAATTTTGCATTATGACATCATAATGGAATGTTACATTATGACATCATAATGGAATTTTGCATTATGACATCATAATGGAATGTTGCATTATGACATCATAATGGAATTTTGCATTATGACATCATAATGGAATGTTGCATTATGATGTCATAATGGAATTTTGCATTATGACATCATAATGGAATTTTACATTATGACATCATAATGGAATTTTGCATTATGACATCATAATGGAATTTTGCATTATGACATCATAATGGAATTTTACATTATGACATCATAATGGAATTTTGCATTATGACATCATAATGGAATGTTACATTATGACATCATAATGGAATTTTGCATTATGACATCATAATGGAATGTTACATTATGACATCATAATAGAATTTTGCATTATGACATCATAATGGAATGTTGCATTATGACATCATAATGGAATGTTACATTATGACATCATAATGGAATTTTGCATTATGACATCATAATGGAATGTTACATTATGACATCATAATGGAATTTTGCATTATGACATCATAATGGAATGTTGCATTATGACATCATAATGGAATTTTGCATTATGACATCATAATGGAATGTTGCATTATGACATCATAATGGAATTTTACATTATGACATCATAATGGAATTTTGCATTATGACATCATAATGGAATTTTGCATTATGACATCATAATGGAATTTTGCATTATGACATCATAATGGAATTTTGCATTATGACATCATAATGGAATTTTGCATTATGACATCATAATGGAATTTTGCATTATGACATCATAATGGAATGTTACATTATGACATCATAATGGAATTTTGCATTATGACATCATAATGGAATGTTACATTATGACATCATAATGGAATTTTGCATTATGACATCATAATGGAATGTTACATTATGACATCATAATGGAATTTTACATTATGACATCATAATGGAATTTTGCATTATGACATCATAATGGAATTTTGCATTATGACATCATAATGGAATGTTACATTATGACATCATAATGGAATTTTGCATTATGACATCATAATGGAATGTTACATTATGACATCATAATGGAATGTTACATTATGACATCATAATGGAATTTTGCATTATGACATCATAATGGAATTTTGCATTATGACATCATAATGGAATGTTACATTATGACGTCATAATGGCATTTTGCATTATGGCATCATAATGGAATTTTGCATTAAGACATCATAATGGAATGTTACATTATGACATCATAATAAAATTTTGCATTATGACATCATAATGGAATGATACATTATGACATCATAATGGAATTTTTCATTATGACATCATAATGGGTTTTTGCATTATGACATCATAATGGAATTTTGCATTATGACATCATAATGGAATTTTACATTATGACATCATAATGGAATTTTACATTATGACATCATAATGGAATTTTGCATTATGACATCATAATGGAATTTTGCATTATGACATCATAATGGAATGTTACATTATGACATCATAATGGAATTTTTTATTATGACATCATAATGGAATTTTGCATTATGACATCATAATGGAATTTTGCATTATGACATCATAATGGAATGTTACATTATGACGTCATAATGGCATTTTGCATTATGACATCATAATGGAATTTTGCATTATGACATCATAATGGAATGTTACATTATGATGTCATAATGGAATTTTGCATTATGACATCATAATGGAATTTTACATTATGACATCATAATGGAATTTTGCATTATGACATCATAATGGAATTTTGCATTATGACATCATAATGGAATTTTACATTATGACATCATAATGGAATTTTGCATTATGACATCATAATGGAATTTTGCATTATGACATCATAATGGAATTTTGCATTATGACATCATAATGGAATTTTGCATTATGACATCATAATGGAATGTTACATTATGACATCATAATGGAATTTTTTATTATGACATCATAATGGAATTTTGCATTATGACATCATAATGGATTTTTGCATTATGACATCATAATGGAATGTTACATTATGACATCATAATGGAATTTTGCATTATGACATCATAATGGAATGTTACATTATGACATCATAATGGAATTTTGCATTATGACATCATAATGGAATGTTACATTATGACATCATAATGGAATTTTGCATTATGACATCATAATGGAATGTTACATTATGACATCATAATAGAATTTTGCATTATGACATCATAATGGAATGTTGCATTATGACATCATAATGGAATGTTACATTATGACATCATAATGGAATTTTGCATTATGACATCATAATGGAATGTTACATTATGACATCATAATGGAATTTTGCATTATGACATCATAATGGAATGTTGCATTATGACATCATAATGGAATTTTGCATTATGACATCATAATGGAATGTTGCATTATGACATCATAATGGAATTTTACATTATGACATCATAATGGAATTTTGCATTATGACATCATAATGGAATTTTGCATTATGACATCATAATGGAATTTTGCATTATGACATCATAATGGAATTTTGCATTATGACATCATAATGGAATTTTGCATTATGACATCATAATGGAATTTTGCATTATGACATCATAATGGAATGTTACATTATGACATCATAATGGAATTTTGCATTATGACATCATAATGGAATGTTGCATTATGACATCATAATGGAATTTTGCATTATGACATCATAATGGAATTTTGCATTATGACATCATAATGGAATGTTACATTATGACGTAATAATGGCATTTTGCATTATGACATCATAATGGAATTTTGCATTAAGACATCATAATGGAATGTTACATTATGACATCATAATAAAATTTTGCATTATGACATCATAATGGAATGATACATTATGACATCATAATGGGATTTTACATTATGACATCATAATGGAATTTTGCATTATGACATCATAATGGAATTTTGCATTATGACATCATAATGGAATTTTGCATTATGACATCATAATGGAATTTTGCATTATGACATCATAATGGAATGTTACATTATGACATCATAATGGAATTTTTTATTATGACATCATAATGGAATTTTGCATTATGACATCATAATGGAATTTTGCATTATGACATCATAATGGATTTTTGCATTATGACATCATAATGGAATGTTACATTATGACATCATAATGGAATTTTGCATTATGACATCATAATGGAATGTTACATTATGACATCATAATGGAATTTTGCATTATGACATCATAATGGAATGTTACATTATGACATCATAATGGAATTTTGCATTATGACATCATAATGGAATGTTACATTATGACATCATAATAGAATTTTGCATTATGACATCATAATGGAATGTTGCATTATGACATCATAATGGAATGTTACATTATG
Source organism: Eleutherodactylus coqui (assembly GCF_035609145.1). Taxonomy (NCBI): domain Eukaryota; kingdom Metazoa; phylum Chordata; class Amphibia; order Anura; family Eleutherodactylidae; genus Eleutherodactylus; species Eleutherodactylus coqui. Next base: position 203,164,977 of record NC_089844.1, read on the forward strand.
ACATCATAATGGAATTTTGCATTATGACATCATAATGGAATGTTACATTATGACATCATAATGGAATTTTGCATTATGACATCATAATGGAATGTTGCATTATGACATCATAATGGAATTTTGCATTATGACATCATAATGGAATGTTGCATTATGACATCATAATGGAATTTTACATTATGACATCATAATGGAATTTTGCATCATGACATCATAATGGAATGTTACATTATGACGTCATAATGGCATTTTGCATTATGACATCATAATGGAATTTTGCATTATGACATCATAATGGAATGTTACATTATGATGTCATAATGGAATTTTGCATTATGACATCATAATGGAATTTTGCATTATGACATCATAATGGAATTTTGCATTATGACATCATAATGGAATTTTACATTATGACATCATAATGGAATTTTGCATTATGACATCATAATGGAATTTTGCATTATGACATCATAATGGAATGTTACATTATGACATCATAATGGAATTTTGCATTATGACATCATAATGGAATGTTACATTATGACATCATAATAGAATTTTGCATTATGACATCATAATGGAATTTACATTATGACATCATAATGGAATTTTACATTATGACATCATAATGGAATGTTACATTATGACATCATAATGGAATTTTGCATTATGACATCATAATGGAATGTTACATTATGACATCATAATGGCATTTTGCATTATGACATCATAATGGAATTTTGCATTATGACATCATAATGGAATGTTACATTATGACATCATAATGGAATTTTGCATTATGACATCATAATGGGATTTTACATTATGACATCATAATGGAATTTTGCATTATGACATCATAATGGAATTTTGCATTATGACATCATAATGGAATGTTACATTATGACATCATAATGGAATTTTGCATTATGACATCATAATGGAATGTTACATTATGACATCATAATGGAATTTTGCATTATGACATCATAATGGAGTTTTGCATTATGACATCATAATGGAGTTTTGCATTATGACATCATAATGGAATTTTACATTATGACATCATAATGGAATTTTGCATTATGACATCATAATGGAATTTTGCATTATGACATCATAATGGAATTTTGCATTATGACATCATAATGGAATGTTACATTATGACATCATAATGGAATTTTTTATTATGACATCATAATGGAATTTTGCATTATGACATCATAATGGAATTTTGCATTATGACATCATAATGGAATGTTACATTATGACGTCATAATGGCATTTTGCATTATGACATCATAATGGAATTTTGCATTATGACATCATAATGGAATGTTACATTATGATGTCATAATGGAATTTTGCATTATGACATCATAATGGAATTTTACATTATGACATCATAATGGAATTTTGCATTATGACATCATAATGGAATTTTGCATTATGACATCATAATGGAATTTTACATTATGACATCATAATGGAATTTTGCATTATGACATCATAATGGAATTTTGCATTATGACATCATAATGGAATGTTACATTATGACATCATAATAGAATTTTGCATTATGACATCATAATGGAATTTACATTATGACATCATAATGGAATTTTACATTATGACATCATAATGGAATTTTGCATTATGACATCATAATGGAATGTTACATTATGACATCATAATGGAATTTTGCATTATGACATCATAATGGAATGTTACATTATGACATCATAATGGAATTTTGCATTATGACATCATAATGGAATTTTGCATTATGACATCATAATGGAATTTTGCATTATGACATCATAATGGAATTTTACATTATGACATCATAATGGAATTTTGCATTATGACATCATAATGGAATGTTACATTATGACATCATAATGGAATTTTGCATTATGACATCATAATGGAATGTTACATTATGACATCATAATGGAATTTTGCATTATGACATCATAATGGAATGTTACATTATGACATCATAATGGCATTTTGCATTATGACATCATAATGGAATTTTGCATTATGACATCATAATGGAATGTTACATTATGACATCATAATGGAATTTTGCATTATGACATCATAATGGGATTTTACATTATGACATCATAATGGAATTTTGCATTATGACATCATAATGGAATTTTGCATTATGACATCATAATGGAATTTTGCATTATGACATCATAATGGAATTTTGCATTATGACATCATAATGGAATTTTACATTATGACATCATAATGGAATTTTGCATTATGACATCATAATGGAATGTTACATTATGACATCATAATAGAATTTTGCATTATGACATCATAATGGAATGTTGCATTATGACATCATAATGGAATGTTACATTATGACATCATAATGGAATTTTGCATTATGACATCATAATGGAATGTTACATTATGACATCATAATGGAATTTTGCATTATGACATCATAATGGAATGTTGCATTATGACATCATAATGGAATTTTGCATTATGACATCATAATGGAATGTTGCATTATGACATCATAATGGAATTTTACATTATGACATCATAATGGAATTTTGCATTATGACATCATAATGGAATTTTGCATTATGACATCATAATGGAATTTTGCATTATGACATCATAATGGAATTTTGCATTATGACATCATAATGGAATTTTGCATTATGACATCATAATGGAATGTTACATTATGACATCATAATGGAATTTTGCATTATGACATCATAATGGAATGTTGCATTATGACATCATAATGGAATTTTGCATTATGACATCATAATGGAATTTTGCATTATGACATCATAATGGAATGTTACATTATGACGTAATAATGGCATTTTGCATTATGACATCATAATGGAATTTTGCATTAAGACATCAAAATGGAATGTTACATTATGACATCATAATAAAATTTTGCATTATGACATCATAATGGAATGATACATTATGACATCATAATGGAATTTTTCATTATGACATCATAATGGGATTTTACATTATGACATCATAATGGAATTTTGCATTATGACATCATAATGGAATTTTACATTATGACATCATAATGGAATTTTACATTATGACATCATAATGGAATTTTGCATTATGACATCATAATGCAATTTTGCATTATGACATCATAATGGAATGTTACATTATGACATCATAATGGAATTTTTTATTATGACATCATAATGGAATTTTGCATTATGACATCATAATGGAATTTTGCATTATGACATCATAATGGAATTTTGCATTATGACATCATAATGGAATTTTGCATCATGACATCATAATGGAATGTTACATTATGACGTCATAATGGCATTTTGCATTATGACATCATAATGGAATTTTTCATTATGACATCATAATGGAATGTTACATTATGATGTCATAATGGAATTTTGCATTATGACATCATAATGGAATTTTACATTATGACATCATAATGGAATTTTGCATTATGACATCATAATGGAATTTTGCATTATGACATCATAATGGAATTTTACATTATGACATCATAATGGAATTTTGCATTATGACATCATAATGGAATTTTGCATTATGACATCATAATGGAATGTTACATTATGACATCATAATGGAATTTTGCATTATGACATCATAATGGAATTTTGCATTATGACATCATAATGGAATGTTACATTATGATGTCATAATGGAATTTTGCATTATGACATCATAATGGAATTTTGCATTATGACATCATAATGGAATTTTGCATTATGACATCATAATGGAATTTTACATTATGACATCATAATGGAATTTTGCATTATGACATCATAATGGAATTTTGCATTATGACATCATAATGGAATGTTACATTATGACATCATAATGGAATTTTGCATTATGACATCATAATGGAATGTTACATTATGACATCATAATAGAATTTTGCATTATGACATCATAATGGAATTTACATTATGACATCATAATGGAATTTTACATTATGACATCATAATGGAATGTTACATTATGACATCATAATGGAATTTTGCATTATGACATCATAATGGAATGTTACATTATGACATCATAATGGCATTTTGCATTATGACATCATAATGGAATTTTGCATTATGACATCATAATGGAATGTTACATTATGACATCATAATGGAATTTTGCATTATGACATCATAATGGGATTTTACATTATGACATCATAATGGAATTTTGCATTATGACATCATAATGGAATTTTGCATTATGACATCATAATGGAATGTTACATTATGACATCATAATGGAATTTTGCATTATGACATCATAATGGAATGTTACATTATGACATCATAATGGAATTTTGCATTATGACATCATAATGGAGTTTTGCATTATGACATCATAATGGAGTTTTGCATTATGACATCATAATGGAATTTTACATTATGACATCATAATGGAATTTTGCATTATGACATCATAATGGAATTTTGCATTATGACATCATAATGGAATGTTACATTATGACATCATAATGGAATTTTTTATTATGACATCATAATGGAATTTTGCATTATGACGTCATAATGGAATTTTGCATTATGACATCATAATGGAATGTTACATTATGACGTCATAATGGCATTTTGCATTATGACATCATAATGGAATTTTGCATTATGACATCATAATGGAATGTTACATTATGATGTCATAATGGAATTTTGCATTATGACATCATAATGGAATTTTACATTATGACATCATAATGGAATTTTGCATTATGACATCATAATGGAATTTTGCATTATGACATCATAATGGAATTTTACATTATGACATCATAATGGAATTTTGCATTATGACATCATAATGGAATTTTGCATTATGACATCATAATGGAATGTTACATTATGACATCATAATAGAATTTTGCATTATGACATCATAATGGAATTTACATTATGACATCATAATGGAATTTTACATTATGACATCATAATGGAATTTTGCATTATGACATCATAATGGAATGTTACATTATGACATCATAATGGAATTTTGCATTATGACATCATAATGGAATGTTACATTATGACATCATAATGGAATTTTGCATTATGACATCATAATGGAATTTTGCATTATGACATCATAATGGAATTTTGCATTATGACATCATAATGGAATTTTACATTATGACATCATAATGGAATTTTGCATTATGACATCATAATGGAATGTTACATTATGACATCATAATGGAATTTTGCATTATGACATCATAATGGAATGTTACATTATGACATCATAATGGAATTTTGCATTATGACATCATAATGGAATGTTACATTATGACATCATAATGGCATTTTGCATTATGACATCATAATGGAATTTTGCATTATGACATCATAATGGAATGTTACATTATGACATCATAATGGAATTTTGCATTATGACATCATAATGGGATTTTACATTATGACATCATAATGGAATTTTGCATTATGACATCATAATGGAATTTTGCATTATGACATCATAATGGAATTTTGCATTATGACATCATAATGGAATTTTGCATTATGACATCATAATGGAATTTTACATTATGACATCATAATGGAATTTTGCATTATGACATCATAATGGAATTTTGCATTATGACATCATAATGGAATGTTGCATTATGACATCATAATGGAATGTTACATTATGACATCATAATGGAATTTTGCATTATGACATCATAATGGAATGTTACATTATGACATCATAATAGAATTTTGCATTATGACATCATAATGGAATGTTGCATTATGACTAGAGATGAGCGAACGCGTTCGTCCGAGCTTGATATTCGTGCGAATATTAGGGTGTTCGGGATGTTCGTTATTCGTGACGAACACCATGCGGTGTTCTGGTTACTTTCACTTCCTTCCCTGAGACGTTAGCGCGCTTTTCTGGCCAATTGAAAGACAGGGAAGGCATTACAACTTCCCCCTGCAACGTTTAAGCCCTATACCACCCCCCTGCTGTGAGTGGCTGGCGAGATCAGGTGTTCGCCTAATATAAAAGTCGGCCCCTCCCGCGGCTCGCCTCAGATGCGGTGTGAGTTAGATGAGGGACAGTGCTGTTTATACCGGAGCTGCTGTAGGGAAAGAATTGGTAGTTAGTGTAGGCTTCAAGACCCCCCAAAGGTCCTTATTAGGGCCACTGATAGCTGTGTGTTGGCTGCTGTTAGCAGTGGGATTTTTTTTTCTTTCTCAAAATCGCCTCTGCAGACCGTTGCACCTGGCATTAGGGACAGAAGTGCTGCATAGGCAGGGAGAGTGTTAGGAGTGAGTGTAGCCTTCAAGAACCTCAACGGTCCTTTCTAGGGCCATATTTATCCGTGTGCAGTACTGTCCAGGCTGCTGTTGGCTGTGCTGCATTTTTTTTGGGCTTCTCAAAATCGCCTCTGCAGAGCATTGCACCCTCCATTGATACTGCAGGGAAAGAATTGTATAGGCAGGGCCACAACACAGTTATTATTCATAGAATATACGCAGTGCTGCCTGTTGGTGGGAAAAAACTGAAAACAAATCTATTTGTCCAGCCTGTGTCCGTCCTTACGCCTGTGGAGACGTGTGAGCTGCGTGAAAAACATTGCTAAATCATACGCAGCCAGCTACGCTTTACTGCTGGGTTCGCCATTTGCTTTCCTTAATTGGGGAAAAAAATACCTGCTCTCCAAGAGTTATAATAACTCTGCTACCCTCACGTTCTGTGACACATAAGCAGGGACACAGCGCAGTTATTAAACTTCGCAGGTTCATTGAATATACGCAGTGCTGCCTGTTGGTGGGAAAAAACTGAAAACAAATCTATTTGTCCAGCCTGTGTCCGTCCTTACGCCTGTGGAGACGTGTGAGCTGCGTGAAAAACATTGCTAAATCATACGCAGCCAGCTACGCTTTACTGCTGGGTTCGCCATTTGCTTTCCTTAATTGGGAAAAAAAATACCTGCTCTCCAAGAGTTATAATAACTCTGCTACCCTCACGTTCTGTGACACATAAGCAGGGACACAGCGCAGTTATTAAACTTCGCAGGTTCATTGAATATACGCAGTGCTGCCTGTTGGTGGGAAAAAACTGAAAAGAAATCTATTTGTCCAGCCTGTGTCCGTCCTTACGCCTGTGTAGACGTGTGAGCTGCGTGAAAAACATTGCTAAATCATACGCAGCCAGCTACGCTTTACTGCTGGGTTCGCCATTTGCTTTCCTTAATTGGGGAAAAAAATACCTGCTCTCCAAGAGTTATAATAACTCTGCTACCCTCACGTTCTGTGACACATAAGCAGGGACACAGCGCAGTTATTAAACTTCGCAGGTTCATTGAATATACGCAGTGCTGCCTGTTGGTGGGAAAAAACTGAAAACAAATCTATTTGTCCAGCCTGTGTCCGTCCTTACGCCTGTGTAGACGTGTGAGCTGCGTGAAAAACATTGCTAAATCATACGCAGCCAGCTACGCTTTACTGCTGGGTTCGCCATTTGCTTTCCTTAATTGGGAAAAAAAATACCTGCTCTCCAAGAGTTATAATAACTCTGCTACCCTCACGTTCTGTGACACATAAGCAGGGACACAGCGCAGTTATTAAACTTCGCAGGTTCATTGAATATACGCAGTGCTGCCTGTTGGTGGGAAAAAACTGAAAAGAAATCTATTTGTCCAGCCTGTGTCCGTCCTTACGCCTGTGGAGACGTGTGAGCTGCGTGAAAAACATTGCTAAATCATACGCAGCCAGCTACGCTTTACTGCTGGGTTCGCCATTTGCTTTCCTTAATTGGGAAAAAAAATACCTGCTCTCCAAGAGTTATAATAACTCTGCTACCCTCACGTTCTGTGACACATAAGCAGGGACACAGCGCAGTTATTAAACTTCGCAGGTTCATTGAATATACGCAGTGCTGCCTGTTGGTGGGAAAAAACTGAAAAGAAATCTATTTGTCCAGCCTGTGTCCGTCCTTACGCCTGTGTAGACGTGTGAGCTGCGTGAAAAACATTGCTAAATCATACGCAGCCAGCTACGCTTTACTGCTGGGTTCGCCATTTGCTTTCCTTAATTGGGGAAAAAAATACCTGCTCTCCAAGAGTTATAATAACTCTGCTACCCTCACGTTCTGTGACACATAAGCAGGGACACAGCGCAGTTATTAAACTTCGCAGGTTCATTGAATATACGCAGTGCTGCCTGTTGGTGGGAAAAAACTGAAAACAAATCTATTTGTCCAGCCTGTGTCCGTCCTTACGCCTGTGTAGACGTGTGAGCTGCGTGAAAAACATTGCTAAATCATACGCAGCCAGCTACGCTTTACTGCTGGGTTCGCCATTTGCTTTCCTTAATTGGGAAAAAAAATACCTGCTCTCCAAGAGTTATAATAACTCTGCTACCCTCACGTTCTGTGACACATAAGCAGGGACACAGCGCAGTTATTAAACTTCGCAGGTTCATTGAATATACGCAGTGCTGCCTGTTGGTGGGAAAAAACTGAAAAGAAATCTATTTGTCCAGCCTGTGTCCGTCCTTACGCCTGTGGAGACGTGTGAGCTGCGTGAAAAACATTGCTAAATCATACGCAGCCAGCTACGCTTTACTGCTGGGTTCGCCATTTGCTTTCCTTAATTGGGAAAAAAAATACCTGCTCTGCCACAGTTAATAACTCTGCTACCCTCACGTTCTGTGACACATAAGCAGGGACACAGCACAGTTATTAAACTTAGATAATTCATTCACTAGAGGCAGTGGGGCCTTTCGTTTTCCAAAAAGGGCAAAAATTATATTTGGCCTGCAGTCTTGCGCCAATTTATTTCCTGCCTGGGAAATCTAATCACTGGTAATACAGCATGCTGAGGGGTAGGGGTAAGCCTAGAGGACGTGGACGTGGACGTGGCCGAGGACGCGGAGGGCCAAGTCAGGGTGTGGGCACAGGCCAAGCTCCTGATCCAGGTGTGTCGCAGCCGACTGCTGCGCGATTAGGAGAGAGGCACGTTTCTGGCGTCCCCACATTCATCGCCCAATTAATGGGTCCACGCGGGAGACGGTTATTAGAAAATGAGCAGTGTGAGCAGGTCCTGTCCTGGATGGCAGAAAGTGCTTCGAGCAACCTATCGTCTACCCGCAGTTCTGCGCCGTCCACTGCTGCCAATCCGAATCCTCTGTCTGCTGCTCCTCCTTCCTCCCAGCCTCCTCACTCCACTACAATAACACCTGCTCAGGAGCGGGAGCACTCCCAGGAACTGTTCTCGGGCCCCTGCTTAGATTGGGCAGCAGCGGTTCCTCTCCCACCAGAGGAGTTTATCGTCACTGATGCCCAACCATTCGAAAGTTCCCGGGGTCCGGGGGAAGAGGCTGGGGACTTCCGCCAACTGTCTCAACAACTTTCTGTGGGTGAGGAGGACGATGACGATCAGACACAGTTGTCTTGCAGTGAGGTAGTAGTAAGGGCAGTAAGTCCCAGGGAGCAGCGCACAGAGGATTCGGAGGAAGAGCAGCAGGACGATGAGGTGACTGACCCCACCTGGTGTGCAACGCTTACTCAGGAGGACAGGTCTTCAGAGGGGGAGTCAAGGGCATCAGCAGGGCAGGTTGCAAGAGGCAGTGCAGTGGCCAGGGGTAGAGGCAGGGCCAGACCGAATAATCCACCAAGTGTTTCCCAAAGCGCCCCCTCGCGCCATGCCACCCTGCGGAGGCCGAGGTGCTCTAAGGTCTGGCAGTTTTTCACAGAGACGCCTGACGACCGACGAACAGTGGTGTGCAACCTTTGTCGCGCAAAGCTCAGCCGGGGAGCCAACACCAACAGCCTCACCACCACCAGCATGCGCAGACATATGATGGCCAAGCACCCCACAAGGTGGGACGAAGGCCGTTCACCGCCTCCGGTTTGCACCCCTGCCTCTCCCCCTGTGCCCCAACCTGCCACTGAGATGCAACCCCCCTCTCAGGACACAGGCACTACCGCCTCATGGCCTGCACCCACACCCTCATCTCCGCTGTCCTCGGCCCCATCCAGCAGTGTAGTTCAGCGCACCGTTCAGCCGTCGCTTGCGCAAGTGTTCGAGCGCAAGCGCAAGTACGCCGCCACGCACCCGCACGCTCAAACGTTAACCGTCCGCATCGCAAAATTCATCAGCCTTGAGATGCTGCCGTATAGGGTTGTGGAAACGGAGTCCTTCAAAAGTATCATGGAGGCGGCGGCCCCGCGCTACTCAGTTCCCAGTCGCCACTACTTTTCCCGATGTGCCGTCCCAGCCCTGCACGACCACGTCTCCCGCAACATTGTGCGCGCCCTCACCAACGCGGTTACTGCCACGGTCCACTTAACTACGGACACGTGGACAAGCACAGGCGGGCAGGGCCACTACATCTCCCTGACGGCACATTGGGTGAATTTAGTGGAGGCTGGGACAGAGTCAGAGCCTGGGACCGCTCACGTCCTACCCACCCCCAGAATTGCGGGCCCCAGCTCGGTGCTGGTATCTGCGGAGGTCTATGCTTCCTCCACTAAAGCACCCTCCTCCTCCTCCTCCTCCTCTGTCTCACAATCAAGATGTGTTAGCAGCAGCATGTCGCCAGCAGTCGGTGTCGCGCGGTGTGGCAGCACAGCGGTGGGCAAGCGTCAGCAGGCCGTGCTGAAACTACTCAGCTTAGGCGATAAGAGGCACACGGCCCACGAACTGCTGCAGGGTCTGACACAGCAGACGGACCGCTGGCTTGCGCCGCTGAGCCTCCAACCGGGCATGGTCGTGTGTGACAACGGCCGTAACCTGGTGGCGGCTCTGCAGCTCGGCAGCCTCACGCACGTGCCATGCCTGGCCCACGTATTTAATTTGGTGGTTCAGCGCTTTCTGAAAAGCTACCCACGCTTGTCAGACCTGCTCGTAAAGGCGCGCCGGCTCTGCGCACATTTCCGCAAGTCCCACACGGACGCTGCCACCCTGCGCACCCTGCAACATCACTTTAAGCTGCCAGTGCACCGACTGCTGTGCGACGTGCCCACACGGTGGAACTCTACGCTCCACATGTTGGCCAGGCTCTATGAACAGCGTAGAGCTATAGTCGAATACCAACTCCAACATGGGCGGCGCAGTGGGAGTCAGCCTCCTCAATTCCTTTCAGAAGAGTGGGCCTGGTTGGCAGACATCTGCCATGTCCTTGGTAATTTTGAGGAGTCTACCCAGGTGGTGAGCGGCGATGCTACAATCATTAGCGTCACCATTCCTCTGCTATGCATCTTGAGAAATTCCCTGCAAACCATAAAGGCAGCTGCTTTGCGCTCGGAAACGGGGGCGGGGGAAGACAGTATGCCGCTGGATAGTCAGGGCACCCTCCTGTCTATTTCTCAGCGCGTACAGGAGGAGGAGGAGGAGCATGAGGAGGATGAGGAGGAGGGGGAAGAGACAGCTTGGCCCGCTGCTGACGGTACACCGGCTGATTGCCTGTCATCCTTTCAGCGTGTATGGCCTGAGGAGGAGGAGGAGGAGGAGGAGGATCCTGAAAGTGATCTTCCTAGTGAAGACAGCCATGTGTTGCGTACAGGTACCCTGGCACACATGGCTGACTTCATGTTAGGATGCCTTTCTCGTGACCCTCGCGTTGCACGCATTCTGGCCACTACGGATTACTGGGTGTACACACTGCTCGATCCACGGTATAAGGAGAACCTGCCCACTCTGATTCCCGAAGAGGAAAGGGGTTCGAGAGTGTTGCTATACCACAGGACCCTTGCGGACAAGCTGATGGTAAAATTCCCAGCCGACAGCGCTAGTGGCAGAAGGCGCAGTTCCGAGGGCCATGTTGCAGGGGATGTGCGTAGATCGAGCAGCATGTACATCCCAGGCAGTGCAACAGTCTTTAAGGGCCTGGCCAGCTTTATGGCTCCCCACCAAGACTGTGTCACCGCTCCCCAGTCACGGCTGAGTCGGCGGGAGCACTGCAAAAGGATGGTGAGGGAGTACGTAGCGGATCGCACGACCATCCTTGGTGACGCCTCTGCCCCCTACAACTACTGGGTGTCGAAGCTGGACACGTGGCCTGAACTAGCCCTGTATGCCCTTGAGGTGCTTGCTTGTCCTGCGGCTAGCGTCTTGTCGGAGAGGGTGTTTAGTGCGGCTGGGGGAATCATCACCGATAAGCGTAGCCGCTTGTCAACCGACAGTGCCGACAGGCTAACACTCATCAAGATGAACAAAGGCTGGATTTCCCCAGACTTCTGTTCTCCACCAGCGGACAGCAGCGATACGTAAGCAATACGTAGGCTGCACCCGCGGATGGAAGCTACGTTCTCTCTCACCATCCAAAACGGGGACATTTCTGCTTCATCAATCTGTGTCTAATATTCCTCCTCCTCCTCCTCCTGCTCCTCCTCCTGAAACCTCACGTAATCACGCTGAACGGGCAATTTTTCTTAGGGCCACAAGGCTCACTCAAATAATTTTTCTGAACAATTTTTCTAAGTTTCAATTAGCTTAAAAGCGTTGGAACTTTAACTTGAACCAATTTTTCGTTACACTGGGCTGCCTCCAGGCCTAGTTACCACTTAAGCCACATTAACCAAAGCGATTCACCTGCCATCTTGATTGGGCATGGCCAATTTTTACTGAGGTACATTAGTACTGTTGGTACACCAATTTTTTGGGGCCCTCACCTACAGTGTAATCATAGTAATTTCTATGTTCTTCGCCTGCACTCATGGTACAGAAAGGTGTGTGGGGTTGGCCTACAGTTTAGCTACATAAATGTCACTTGTGCCTTGGCTATACTAAGGCTACTGAAATGGAACGAAGCCTTTGCATTGGTTCGTCTGGCGGCAGTCCAAGAATTTCACCTTTACCGACACTACTAGAGAGCCCCCCCACCATCCCCCCGCCACGGCCCACTTAATCCTGGCCACATTCCGAAAACCAACAAAATACAACCGTGGTACTAGGTCCGCAGTCACCACCACATTACCACCAACGCGGTTACTGTTAAGGTGCATATAACCACGGACACGTGGAGAGGACACGTAGTGCCTCAAAAACATCCCCCTCCTCCTCCAACAGGGAAAACATTGTTGGCAAATGCCTTTGCATTGGTTCGTCTGGCGGCAGTCCAAGAATTTCACCTTTACCGACACTACTAGAGAGCCCCCCCACCATCCCCCCACCACGGCCCACTTAATCCTGGCCACATTCCGAAAACCAACAAAATACAACCGTGGTACTAGGTCCGCAGTCACCACCACATTACCACCAACGCGGTTACTGTTAAGGTGCATATAACCACGGACACGTGGAGAGGACACGTAGTGCCTCAAAAACATCCCCCTCCTCCTCCAACAGGGAAAACATTCTTGGCAAATGTCTTTGCATTGCTTCGTCTGGTGGCAGTCCAAGAATTTCACCTTTACCGACACAACGAGAGCCCCCACACCATCCCCCCGCCACGGCCCACTTAATCCTGGCCGCATTCCGAAAACCAACAAAATACAACCGTGGTACTAGGTCCGCAGTCACCACCACATTACCACCAACGCGGTTACTGTTAAGGTGCATATAACCAGTCTGACTGGGGCATGCAGACACCTTGACAGAATGAATAGTGTGTGGCACATAGGTTCCCCATTGCTATGCCCACGTGTGCAGCTCCTGATGGCGGTGGCACAGGATTGTATTTCTCATTGCTTCTGTACAGCATTGTGGGCTATCGCCCCGCCCCTATTAAAGAGGGTCGCTACCTAGCCGTGCCAACCCTGTGCAGTGTGTGCCTGCGGTCCCTCGTCGTGGCAGACGCACTTCTAAATAGACGTGAGGGTGGTGTGGCATGAGGGCAGCTGAAGGCTGCGCAGGGACAGTTTGGTGTGCGCTGTGGGGGGGAGGGGGTGCGGTTGGGCAGCATGTAACTCAGGAGAAGTGGCAGTGGAGTGTCATGCAGGCAGTGATTGTGCTTTGTTGGAGGTAGTGTGGTGCTTAGCAAAGGTATGCCATGCTAATGAGCGCTTTTCAGAAGTAAAAGTTGTTGGGAGGGGGGGGGGGCCCACTCTTGCCGCTATTGTGGCTTAATAGTGGGACCTGTGAACTTAGGATGCAGCCCAACATGTAGCCCCTCGCCTGCCCTATCCGTCACTGTGTCATTCCCATCACTTTCCTGAATTGCCCAGATTTTCACACATGAAAACCTTAGCGAGCATCGGCGAAATACAAAAATGTTCCGGTCGCCCATTGACTTCAATGGGGTTCGTTGTTCGAAACGAACCCTCGAGCATCACGGGAAGTTCGTTACGAATAACGAACACCCGAACATTTTGGTGTTCGCTCATCTCTAATTATGACATCATAATGGAATGTTACATTATGACATCATAATGGAATTTTGCATTATGACATCATAATGGAATGTTACATTATGACATCATAATGGAATTTTGCATTATGACATCATAATGGAATGTTGCATTATGACATCATAATGGAATTTTGCATTATGACATCATAATGGAATGTTGCATTATGACATCATAATGGAATTTTACATTATGACATCATAATGGAATTTTGCATTATGACATCATAATGGAATTTTGCATTATGACATCATAATGGAATTTTGCATTATGACATCATAATGGAATTTTGCATTATGACATCATAATGGAATTTTGCATTATGACATCATAATGGAATTTTGCATTATGACATCATAATGGAATTTTGCATTATGACATCATAATGGAATGTTACATTATGACATCATAATGGAATTTTGCATTATGACATCATAATGGAATGTTGCATTATGACATCATAATGGAATTTTGCATTATGACATCATAATGGAATTTTGCATTATGACATCATAATGGAATGTTACATTATGACGTAATAATGGCATTTTGCATTATGACATCATAATGGAATTTTGCATTAAGACATCAAAATGGAATGTTACATTATGACATCATAATAAAATTTTGCATTATGACATCATAATGGAATGATACATTATGACATCATAATGGAATTTTTCATTATGACATCATAATGGGATTTTACATTATGACATCATAATGGAATTTTGCATTATGACATCATAATGGAATTTTACATTATGACATCATAATGGAATTTTACATTATGACATCATAATGGAATTTTGCATTATGACATCATAATGCAATTTTGCATTATGACATCATAATGGAATGTTACATTATGACATCATAATGGAATTTTTTATTATGACATCATAATGGAATTTTGCATTATGACATCATAATGGAATTTTGCATTATGACATCATAATGGAATTTTGCATTATGACATCATAATGGAATTTTGCATCATGACATCATAATGGAATGTTACATTATGACGTCATAATGGCATTTTGCATTATGACATCATAATGGAATTTTTCATTATGACATCATAATGGAATGTTACATTATGATGTCATAATGGAATTTTGCATTATGACATCATAATGGAATTTTACATTATGACATCATAATGGAATTTTGCATTATGACATCATAATGGAATTTTGCATTATGACATCATAATGGAATTTTACATTATGGCATCATAATGGAATTTTGCATTATGACATCATAATGGAATTTTGCATTATGACATCATAATGGAATGTTACATTATGACATCATAATGGAATTTTGCATTATGACATCATAATGGAATTTTGCATTATGACATCATAATGGAATGTTACATTATGATGTCATAATGGAATTTTGCATTATGACATCATAATGGAATTTTGCATTATGACATCATAATGGAATTTTGCATTATGACATCATAATGGAATTTTACATTATGACATCATAATGGAATTTTGCATTATGACATCATAATGGAATTTTGCATTATGACATCATAATGGAATGTTACATTATGACATCATAATGGAATTTTGCATTATGACATCATAATGGAATGTTACATTATGACATCATAATAGAATTTTGCATTATGACATCATAATGGAATTTACATTATGACATCATAATGGAATTTTACATTATGACATCATAATGGAATGTTACATTATGACATCATAATGGAATTTTGCATTATGACATCATAATGGAATGTTACATTATGACATCATAATGGCATTTTGCATTATGACATCATAATGGAATTTTGCATTATGACATCATAATGGAATGTTACATTATGACATCATAATGGAATTTTGCATTATGACATCATAATGGGATTTTACATTATGACATCATAATGGAATTTTGCATTATGACATCATAATGGAATTTTGCATTATGACATCATAATGGAATGTTACATTATGACATCATAATGGAATTTTGCATTATGACATCATAATGGAATGTTACATTATGACATCATAATGGAATTTTGCATTATGACATCATAATGGAGTTTTGCATTATGACATCATAATGGAGTTTTGCATTATGACATCATAATGGAATTTTACATTATGACATCATAATGGAATTTTGCATTATGACATCATAATGGAATTTTGCATTATGACATCATAATGGAATGTTACATTATGACATCATAATGGAATTTTTTATTATGACATCATAATGGAATTTTGCATTATGACGTCATAATGGAATTTTGCATTATGACATCATAATGGAATGTTACATTATGACGTCATAATGGCATTTTGCATTATGACATCATAATGGAATTTTGCATTATGACATCATAATGGAATGTTACATTATGATGTCATAATGGAATTTTGCATTATGACATCATAATGGAATTTTACATTATGACATCATAATGGAATTTTGCATTATGACATCATAATGGAATTTTGCATTATGACATCATAATGGAATTTTACATTATGACATCATAATGGAATTTTGCATTATGACATCATAATGGAATTTTGCATTATGACATCATAATGGAATGTTACATTATGACATCATAATAGAATTTTGCATTATGACATCATAATGGAATTTACATTATGACATCATAATGGAATTTTACATTATGACATCATAATGGAATTTTGCATTATGACATCATAATGGAATGTTACATTATGACATCATAATGGAATTTTGCATTATGACATCATAATGGAATGTTACATTATGACATCATAATGGAATTTTGCATTATGACATCATAATGGAATTTTGCATTATGACATCATAATGGAATTTTGCATTATGACATCATAATGGAATTTTACATTATGACATCATAATGGAATTTTGCATTATGACATCATAATGGAATGTTACATTATGACATCATAATGGAATTTTGCATTATGACATCATAATGGAATGTTACATTATGACATCATAATGGAATTTTGCATTATGACATCATAATGGAATGTTACATTATGACATCATAATGGCATTTTGCATTATGACATCATAATGGAATTTTGCATTATGACATCATAATGGAATGTTACATTATGACATCATAATGGAATTTTGCATTATGACATCATAATGGGATTTTACATTATGACATCATAATGGAATTTTGCATTATGACATCATAATGGAATTTTGCATTATGACATCATAATGGAATTTTGCATTATGACATCATAATGGAATTTTGCATTATGACATCATAATGGAATTTTACATTATGACATCATAATGGAATTTTGCATTATGACATCATAATGGAATTTTGCATTATGACATCATAATGGAATGTTGCATTATGACATCATAATGGAATGTTACATTATGACATCATAATGGAATTTTGCATTATGACATCATAATGGAATGTTACATTATGACATCATAATAGAATTTTGCATTATGACATCATAATGGAATGTTGCATTATGACTAGAGATGAGCGAACGCGTTCGTCCGAGCTTGATATTCGTGCGAATATTAGGGTGTTCGGGATGTTCGTTATTCGTGACGAACACCATGCGGTGTTCTGGTTACTTTCACTTCCTTCCCTGAGACGTTAGCGCGCTTTTCTGGCCAATTGAAAGACAGGGAAGGCATTACAACTTCCCCCTGCAACGTTTAAGCCCTATACCACCCCCCTGCTGTGAGTGGCTGGCGAGATCAGGTGTTCGCCTAATATAAAAGTCGGCCCCTCCCGCGGCTCGCCTCAGATGCGGTGTGAGTTAGATGAGGGACAGTGCTGTTTATACCGGAGCTGCTGTAGGGAAAGAATTGGTAGTTAGTGTAGGCTTCAAGACCCCCCAAAGGTCCTTATTAGGGCCACTGATAGCTGTGTGTTGGCTGCTGTTAGCAGTGGGATTTTTTTTTCTTTCTCAAAATCGCCTCTGCAGACCGTTGCACCTGGCATTAGGGACAGAAGTGCTGCATAGGCAGGGAGAGTGTTAGGAGTGAGTGTAGCCTTCAAGAACCTCAACGGTCCTTTCTAGGGCCATATTTATCCGTGTGCAGTACTGTCCAGGCTGCTGTTGGCTGTGCTGCATTTTTTTTGGGCTTCTCAAAATCGCCTCTGCAGAGCATTGCACCCTCCATTGATACTGCAGGGAAAGAATTGTATAGGCAGGGCCACAACACAGTTATTATTCATAGAATATACGCAGTGCTGCCTGTTGGTGGGAAAAAACTGAAAACAAATCTATTTGTCCAGCCTGTGTCCGTCCTTACGCCTGTGTAGACGTGTGAGCTGCGTGAAAAACATTGCTAAATCATACGCAGCCAGCTACGCTTTACTGCTGGGTTCGCCATTTGCTTTCCTTAATTGGGAAAAAAAATACCTGCTCTCCAAGAGTTATAATAACTCTGCTACCCTCACGTTCTGTGACACATAAGCAGGGACACAGCGCAGTTATTAAACTTCGCAGGTTCATTGAATATACGCAGTGCTGCCTGTTGGTGGGAAAAAACTGAAAAGAAATCTATTTGTCCAGCCTGTGTCCGTCCTTACGCCTGTGGAGACGTGTGAGCTGCGTGAAAAACATTGCTAAATCATACGCAGCCAGCTACGCTTTACTGCTGGGTTCGCCATTTGCTTTCCTTAATTGGGAAAAAAAATACCTGCTCTCCAAGAGTTATAATAACTCTGCTACCCTCACGTTCTGTGACACATAAGCAGGGACACAGCGCAGTTATTAAACTTCGCAGGTTCATTGAATATACGCAGTGCTGCCTGTTGGTGGGAAAAAACTGAAAAGAAATCTATTTGTCCAGCCTGTGTCCGTCCTTACGCCTGTGTAGACGTGTGAGCTGCGTGAAAAACATTGCTAAATCATACGCAGCCAGCTACGCTTTACTGCTGGGTTCGCCATTTGCTTTCCTTAATTGGGGAAAAAAATACCTGCTCTCCAAGAGTTATAATAACTCTGCTACCCTCACGTTCTGTGACACATAAGCAGGGACACAGCGCAGTTATTAAACTTCGCAGGTTCATTGAATATACGCAGTGCTGCCTGTTGGTGGGAAAAAACTGAAAACAAATCTATTTGTCCAGCCTGTGTCCGTCCTTACGCCTGTGTAGACGTGTGAGCTGCGTGAAAAACATTGCTAAATCATACGCAGCCAGCTACGCTTTACTGCTGGGTTCGCCATTTGCTTTCCTTAATTGGGAAAAAAAATACCTGCTCTCCAAGAGTTATAATAACTCTGCTACCCTCACGTTCTGTGACACATAAGCAGGGACACAGCGCAGTTATTAAACTTCGCAGGTTCATTGAATATACGCAGTGCTGCCTGTTGGTGGGAAAAAACTGAAAAGAAATCTATTTGTCCAGCCTGTGTCCGTCCTTACGCCTGTGGAGACGTGTGAGCTGCGTGAAAAACATTGCTAAATCATACGCAGCCAGCTACGCTTTACTGCTGGGTTCGCCATTTGCTTTCCTTAATTGGGAAAAAAAATACCTGCTCTGCCACAGTTAATAACTCTGCTACCCTCACGTTCTGTGACACATAAGCAGGGACACAGCACAGTTATTAAACTTAGATAATTCATTCACTAGAGGCAGTGGGGCCTTTCGTTTTCCAAAAAGGGCAAAAATTATATTTGGCCTGCAGTCTTGCGCCAATTTATTTCCTGCCTGGGAAATCTAATCACTGGTAATACAGCATGCTGAGGGGTAGGGGTAAGCCTAGAGGACGTGGACGTGGACGTGGCCGAGGACGCGGAGGGCCAAGTCAGGGTGTGGGCACAGGCCAAGCTCCTGATCCAGGTGTGTCGCAGCCGACTGCTGCGCGATTAGGAGAGAGGCACGTTTCTGGCGTCCCCACATTCATCGCCCAATTAATGGGTCCACGCGGGAGACGGTTATTAGAAAATGAGCAGTGTGAGCAGGTCCTGTCCTGGATGGCAGAAAGTGCTTCGAGCAACCTATCGTCTACCCGCAGTTCTGCGCCGTCCACTGCTGCCAATCCGAATCCTCTGTCTGCTGCTCCTCCTTCCTCCCAGCCTCCTCACTCCACTACAATAACACCTGCTCAGGAGCGGGAGCACTCCCAGGAACTGTTCTCGGGCCCCTGCTTAGATTGGGCAGCAGCGGTTCCTCTCCCACCAGAGGAGTTTATCGTCACTGATGCCCAACCATTCGAAAGTTCCCGGGGTCCGGGGGAAGAGGCTGGGGACTTCCGCCAACTGTCTCAACAACTTTCTGTGGGTGAGGAGGACGATGACGATCAGACACAGTTGTCTTGCAGTGAGGTAGTAGTAAGGGCAGTAAGTCCCAGGGAGCAGCGCACAGAGGATTCGGAGGAAGAGCAGCAGGACGATGAGGTGACTGACCCCACCTGGTGTGCAACGCTTACTCAGGAGGACAGGTCTTCAGAGGGGGAGTCAAGGGCATCAGCAGGGCAGGTTGCAAGAGGCAGTGCAGTGGCCAGGGGTAGAGGCAGGGCCAGACCGAATAATCCACCAAGTGTTTCCCAAAGCGCCCCCTCGCGCCATGCCACCCTGCGGAGGCCGAGGTGCTCTAAGGTCTGGCAGTTTTTCACAGAGACGCCTGACGACCGACGAACAGTGGTGTGCAACCTTTGTCGCGCAAAGCTCAGCCGGGGAGCCAACACCAACAGCCTCACCACCACCAGCATGCGCAGACATATGATGGCCAAGCACCCCACAAGGTGGGACGAAGGCCGTTCACCGCCTCCGGTTTGCACCCCTGCCTCTCCCCCTGTGCCCCAACCTGCCACTGAGATGCAACCCCCCTCTCAGGACACAGGCACTACCGCCTCATGGCCTGCACCCACACCCTCATCTCCGCTGTCCTCGGCCCCATCCAGCAGTGTAGTTCAGCGCACCGTTCAGCCGTCGCTTGCGCAAGTGTTCGAGCGCAAGCGCAAGTACGCCGCCACGCACCCGCACGCTCAAACGTTAACCGTCCGCATCGCAAAATTCATCAGCCTTGAGATGCTGCCGTATAGGGTTGTGGAAACGGAGTCCTTCAAAAGTATCATGGAGGCGGCGGCCCCGCGCTACTCAGTTCCCAGTCGCCACTACTTTTCCCGATGTGCCGTCCCAGCCCTGCACGACCACGTCTCCCGCAACATTGTGCGCGCCCTCACCAACGCGGTTACTGCCACGGTCCACTTAACTACGGACACGTGGACAAGCACAGGCGGGCAGGGCCACTACATCTCCCTGACGGCACATTGGGTGAATTTAGTGGAGGCTGGGACAGAGTCAGAGCCTGGGACCGCTCACGTCCTACCCACCCCCAGAATTGCGGGCCCCAGCTCGGTGCTGGTATCTGCGGAGGTCTATGCTTCCTCCACTAAAGCACCCTCCTCCTCCTCCTCCTCCTCTGTCTCACAATCAAGATGTGTTAGCAGCAGCATGTCGCCAGCAGTCGGTGTCGCGCGGTGTGGCAGCACAGCGGTGGGCAAGCGTCAGCAGGCCGTGCTGAAACTACTCAGCTTAGGCGATAAGAGGCACACGGCCCACGAACTGCTGCAGGGTCTGACACAGCAGACGGACCGCTGGCTTGCGCCGCTGAGCCTCCAACCGGGCATGGTCGTGTGTGACAACGGCCGTAACCTGGTGGCGGCTCTGCAGCTCGGCAGCCTCACGCACGTGCCATGCCTGGCCCACGTATTTAATTTGGTGGTTCAGCGCTTTCTGAAAAGCTACCCACGCTTGTCAGACCTGCTCGTAAAGGCGCGCCGGCTCTGCGCACATTTCCGCAAGTCCCACACGGACGCTGCCACCCTGCGCACCCTGCAACATCACTTTAAGCTGCCAGTGCACCGACTGCTGTGCGACGTGCCCACACGGTGGAACTCTACGCTCCACATGTTGGCCAGGCTCTATGAACAGCGTAGAGCTATAGTCGAATACCAACTCCAACATGGGCGGCGCAGTGGGAGTCAGCCTCCTCAATTCCTTTCAGAAGAGTGGGCCTGGTTGGCAGACATCTGCCATGTCCTTGGTAATTTTGAGGAGTCTACCCAGGTGGTGAGCGGCGATGCTACAATCATTAGCGTCACCATTCCTCTGCTATGCATCTTGAGAAATTCCCTGCAAACCATAAAGGCAGCTGCTTTGCGCTCGGAAACGGGGGCGGGGGAAGACAGTATGCCGCTGGATAGTCAGGGCACCCTCCTGTCTATTTCTCAGCGCGTACAGGAGGAGGAGGAGGAGCATGAGGAGGATGAGGAGGAGGGGGAAGAGACAGCTTGGCCCGCTGCTGACGGTACACCGGCTGATTGCCTGTCATCCTTTCAGCGTGTATGGCCTGAGGAGGAGGAGGAGGAGGAGGAGGATCCTGAAAGTGATCTTCCTAGTGAAGACAGCCATGTGTTGCGTACAGGTACCCTGGCACACATGGCTGACTTCATGTTAGGATGCCTTTCTCGTGACCCTCGCGTTGCACGCATTCTGGCCACTACGGATTACTGGGTGTACACACTGCTCGATCCACGGTATAAGGAGAACCTGCCCACTCTGATTCCCGAAGAGGAAAGGGGTTCGAGAGTGTTGCTATACCACAGGACCCTTGCGGACAAGCTGATGGTAAAATTCCCAGCCGACAGCGCTAGTGGCAGAAGGCGCAGTTCCGAGGGCCATGTTGCAGGGGATGTGCGTAGATCGAGCAGCATGTACATCCCAGGCAGTGCAACAGTCTTTAAGGGCCTGGCCAGCTTTATGGCTCCCCACCAAGACTGTGTCACCGCTCCCCAGTCACGGCTGAGTCGGCGGGAGCACTGCAAAAGGATGGTGAGGGAGTACGTAGCGGATCGCACGACCATCCTTGGTGACGCCTCTGCCCCCTACAACTACTGGGTGTCGAAGCTGGACACGTGGCCTGAACTAGCCCTGTATGCCCTTGAGGTGCTTGCTTGTCCTGCGGCTAGCGTCTTGTCGGAGAGGGTGTTTAGTGCGGCTGGGGGAATCATCACCGATAAGCGTAGCCGCTTGTCAACCGACAGTGCCGACAGGCTAACACTCATCAAGATGAACAAAGGCTGGATTTCCCCAGACTTCTGTTCTCCACCAGCGGACAGCAGCGATACGTAAGCAATACGTAGGCTGCACCCGCGGATGGAAGCTACGTTCTCTCTCACCATCCAAAACGGGGACATTTCTGCTTCATCAATCTGTGTCTAATATTCCTCCTCCTCCTCCTCCTGCTCCTCCTCCTGAAACCTCACGTAATCACGCTGAACGGGCAATTTTTCTTAGGGCCACAAGGCTCACTCAAATAATTTTTCTGAACAATTTTTCTAAGTTTCAATTAGCTTAAAAGCGTTGGAACTTTAACTTGAACCAATTTTTCGTTACACTGGGCTGCCTCCAGGCCTAGTTACCACTTAAGCCACATTAACCAAAGCGATTCACCTGCCATCTTGATTGGGCATGGCCAATTTTTACTGAGGTACATTAGTACTGTTGGTACACCAATTTTTTGGGGCCCTCACCTACAGTGTAATCATAGTAATTTCTATGTTCTTCGCCTGCACTCATGGTACAGAAAGGTGTGTGGGGTTGGCCTACAGTTTAGCTACATAAATGTCACTTGTGCCTTGGCTATACTAAGGCTACTGAAATGGAACGAAGACTGCGCTCCCGCTATACTGCTGCTTCAGAATTGTTACTGGGGCCTGTCTTGAGTGCTACTATTGCTTACATGGAACGAAGACTGCGCTCCCGCTATACTGCTGCTTCAGAATTGTTACTGGGGCCTGTCTTGAGTGCTACTATTGCTTACATGGAACGAAGACTGCGCTCCCGCTATACTGCTGCTTCAGAATTGTTACTGGGGCCTGTCTTGAGTGCTACTATTGCTTACATGGAACGAAGACTGCGCTCCCGCTATACTGCTGCTTCAGAATTGTTACTGGGGCCTGTCTTGAGTGCTACTATTGCTTACATGGAACGAAGACTGCGCTCCCGCTATACTGCTGCTTCAGAATTGTTACTGGGGCCTGTCTTGAGTGCTACTATTGCTTACATGGAACGAAGACTGCGCTCCCGCTATACTGCTGCTTCAGAATTGTTACTGGGGCCTGTCTTGAGTGCTACTATTGCTTACATGGAACGGACACGTGGAGAGGACACGTAGTGCCTCAAAAACATCCCCCTCCTCCTCCAACAGGGAAAACATTGTTGGCAAATGCCTTTGCATTGGTTCGTCTGGCGGCAGTCCAAGAATTTCACCTTTACCGACACTACTAGAGAGCCCCCCCACCATCCCCCCGCCACGGCCCACTTAATCCTGGCCACATTCCGAAAACCAACAAAATACAACCGTGGTACTAGGTCCGCAGTCACCACCACATTACCACCAACGCGGTTACTGTTAAGGTGCATATAACCACGGACACGTGGAGAGGACACGTAGTGCCTCAAAAACATCCCCCTCCTCCTCCAACAGGGAAAACATTGTTGGCAAATGCCTTTGCATTGGTTCGTCTGGCGGCAGTCCAAGAATTTCACCTTTACCGACACTACTAGAGAGCCCCCCCACCATCCCCCCACCACGGCCCACTTAATCCTGGCCACATTCCGAAAACCAACAAAATACAACCGTGGTACTAGGTCCGCAGTCACCACCACATTACCACCAACGCGGTTACTGTTAAGGTGCATATAACCACGGACACGTGGAGAGGACACGTAGTGCCTCAAAAACATCCCCCTCCTCCTCCAACAGGGAAAACATTCTTGGCAAATGTCTTTGCATTGCTTCGTCTGGTGGCAGTCCAAGAATTTCACCTTTACCGACACAACGAGAGCCCCCACACCATCCCCCCGCCACGGCCCACTTAATCCTGGCCGCATTCCGAAAACCAACAAAATACAACCGTGGTACTAGGTCCGCAGTCACCACCACATTACCACCAACGCGGTTACTGTTAAGGTGCATATAACCAGTCTGACTGGGGCATGCAGACACCTTGACAGAATGAATAGTGTGTGGCACATAGGTTCCCCATTGCTATGCCCACGTGTGCAGCTCCTGATGGCGGTGGCACAGGATTGTATTTCTCATTGCTTCTGTACAGCATTGTGGGCTATCGCCCCGCCCCTATTAAAGAGGGTCGCTACCTAGCCGTGCCAACCCTGTGCAGTGTGTGCCTGCGGTCCCTCGTCGTGGCAGACGCACTTCTAAATAGACGTGAGGGTGGTGTGGCATGAGGGCAGCTGAAGGCTGCGCAGGGACAGTTTGGTGTGCGCTGTGGGGGGGAGGGGGTGCGGTTGGGCAGCATGTAACTCAGGAGAAGTGGCAGTGGAGTGTCATGCAGGCAGTGATTGTGCTTTGTTGGAGGTAGTGTGGTGCTTAGCAAAGGTATGCCATGCTAATGAGCGCTTTTCAGAAGTAAAAGTTGTTGGGAGGGGGGGGGGGCCCACTCTTGCCGCTATTGTGGCTTAATAGTGGGACCTGTGAACTTAGGATGCAGCCCAACATGTAGCCCCTCGCCTGCCCTATCCGTCACTGTGTCATTCCCATCACTTTCCTGAATTGCCCAGATTTTCACACATGAAAACCTTAGCGAGCATCGGCGAAATACAAAAATGTTCCGGTCGCCCATTGACTTCAATGGGGTTCGTTGTTCGAAACGAACCCTCGAGCATCACGGGAAGTTCGTTACGAATAACGAACACCCGAACATTTTGGTGTTCGCTCATCTCTAATTATGACATCATAATGGAATGTTACATTATGACATCATAATGGAATTTTGCATTATGACATCATAATGGAATGTTACATTATGACATCATAATGGAATTTTGCATTATGACATCATAATGGAATGTTGCATTATGACATCATAATGGAATTTTGCATTATGACATCATAATGGAATGTTGCATTATGACATCATAATGGAATTTTACATTATGACATCATAATGGAATTTTGCATTATGACATCATAATGGAATTTTGCATTATGACATCATAATGGAATTTTGCATTATGACATCATAATGGAATTTTGCATTATGACATCATAATGGAATTTTGCATTATGACATCATAATGGAATGTTACATTATGACATCATAATGGAATTTTGCATTATGACATCATAATGGAATGTTGCATTATGACATCATAATGGAATTTTGCATTATGACATCATAATGGAATTTTGCATTATGACATCATAATGGAATGTTACATTATGACGTAATAATGGCATTTTGCATTATGACATCATAATGGAATTTTGCATTAAGACATCAAAATGGAATGTTACATTATGACATCATAATAAAATTTTGCATTATGACATCATAATGGAATGATACATTATGACATCATAATGGAATTTTTCATTATGACATCATAATGGGATTTTACATTATGACATCATAATGGAATTTTGCATTATGACATCATAATGGAATTTTACATTATGACATCATAATGGAATTTTACATTATGACATCATAATGGAATTTTGCATTATGACATCATAATGCAATTTTGCATTATGACATCATAATGGAATGTTACATTATGACATCATAATGGAATTTTTTATTATGACATCATAATGGAATTTTGCATTATGACATCATAATGGAATTTTGCATTATGACATCATAATGGAATTTTGCATTATGACATCATAATGGAATTTTGCATCATGACATCATAATGGAATGTTACATTATGACGTCATAATGGCATTTTGCATTATGACATCATAATGGAATTTTTCATTATGACATCATAATGGAATGTTACATTATGATGTCATAATGGAATTTTGCATTATGACATCATAATGGAATTTTACATTATGACATCATAATGGAATTTTGCATTATGACATCATAATGGAATTTTGCATTATGACATCATAATGGAATTTTACATTATGACATCATAATGGAATTTTGCATTATGACATCATAATGGAATTTTGCATTATGACATCATAATGGAATGTTACATTATGACATCATAATGGAATTTTGCATTATGACATCATAATGGAATGTTACATTATGACATCATAATAGAATTTTGCATTATGACATCATAATGGAATTTACATTATGACATCATAATGGAATTTTACATTATGACATCATAATGGAATTTTGCATTATGACATCATAATGGAATTTTGCATTATGACATCATAATGGAATGTTACATTATGCCATCATAATGGAATTTTGCATTATGACATCATAATGGGATTTTACATTATGACATCATAATGGAATTTTGCATTATGACATCATAATGGAATTTTGCATTATGACATCATAATGGAATGTTACATTATGACATCATAATGGAATTTTGCATTATGACATCATAATGGAATGTTACATTATGACATCATAATGGAATTTTGCATTATGACATCATAATGGAATGTTACATTATGACATCATAATGGAGTTTTGCATTATGACATCATAATGGAATTTTACATTATGACATCATAATGGAATTTTGCATTATGACATCATAATGGAATTTTGCATTATGACATCATAATGGAATTTTACATTATGACATCATAATGGAATTTTACATTATGACATCATAATGGAATTTTGCATTATGACATCATAATGGAATTTTGCATTATGACATCATAATGCAATGTTACATTATGACATCATAATGGAATTTTTTATTATGACATCATAATGGAATTTTGCATTATGACATCATAATGGAATTTTGCATTATGACATCATAATGGAATGTTACATTATGACGTCATAATGGCATTTTGCATTATGACATCATAATGGAATTTTGCATTATGACATCATAATGGAATGTTACATTATGATGTCATAATGGAATTTTGCATTATGACATCATAATGTAATTTTACATTATGACATCATAATTGAATTTTGCATTATGACATCATAATGGAATTTTGCATTATGACATCATAATGGAATTTTACATTATGACATCATAATGGAATTTTGCATTATGACATCATAATGGAATTTTACATTATGACATCATAATGGAATTTTGCATTATGACATCATAATGGAATTTTACATTATGACATCATAATGGAATGTTGCTTTATGACATCATAATGGAATTTTACATTATGCCATTGTAATGGAATTTTGCATTATGACATCATAATGGAATGTTAGATTATGACATCATAATGGAATTTTGCATTATGACATCATAATGGAATGTTGCATTATGACATCATAATGGAATTTTGCATTATGACATCATAATGGAATGTTGCATTATGACATCATAATGGAA
Source organism: Eleutherodactylus coqui (assembly GCF_035609145.1). Lineage (NCBI taxonomy): Eukaryota > Metazoa > Chordata > Amphibia > Anura > Eleutherodactylidae > Eleutherodactylus > Eleutherodactylus coqui. Next base: position 203,193,727 of record NC_089844.1, read on the forward strand.
TTTTACATTATGACATCATAATGGAATTTTGCATTATGACATCATAATGGAATTTTGCATTATGACATCATAATGGAATTTTGCATTATGACATCATAATGGAATTTTACAGTATGACATCATAATGGAATTTTGCATTATGACATCATAATGGAATTTTTAATTATGACATCATAATGGAATTTTACATTATGACATCATAATGGAATTTTGCATCATGACATCATAATGGAATTTTTCATTATGACATCATAATGGAATTTTACATTATGACATCATAATGGAGCTTTGCATTATGACATCATAATGGAATTTTGCATTATGACATCATAATGGAATGATACATTATGACATCATAATGGAATTTTGCATTATGACATCATAATGCAATGTTACATTATGACATCATAATGGAATGTTACATTATGACGTCATAATGGCATTTTGCATTATGACATCATAATGGAATTTTGCATTATGACATCATAATGGAATGTTACATTATGATGTCATAATGGAATTTTGCATTATGACATCATAATGTAATTTTACATTATGACATCATAATTGAATTTTGCATTATGACATCATAATGGAATTTTGCATTATGACATCATAATGGAATTTTACATTATGACATCATAATGGAATTTTGCATTATGACATCATAATGGAATTTTGCATTATGACATCATAATGGAATTTTGCATTATGACATCATAATGGAATTTTGCATTATGACATCATAATGGAATGTTACATTATGACATCATAATGGAATTTTTTATTATGACATCATAATGGAATTTTGCATTATGACATCATAATGGAATGTTACATTATGACATCATAATGGAATTTTGCATTATGACATCATAATGGAATGTTGCATTATGACATCATAATGGAATTTTGCATTATGACATCATAATGGAATTTTGCATTATGACATCATAATGGAATGTTACATTATGACGTAATAATGGCATTTTGCATTATGACATCATAATGGAATTTTGCATTAAGACATCAAAATGGAATGTTACATTATGACATCATAATAAAATTTTGCATTATGACATCATAATGGAATGATACATTATGACATCATAATGGAATTTTTCATTATGACATCATAATGGGATTTTACATTATGACATCATAATGGAATTTTGCATTATGACATCATAATGGAATTTTACATTATGACATCATAATGGAATTTTACATTATGACATCATAATGGAATTTTGCATTATGACATCATAATGCAATTTTGCATTATGACATCATAATGGAATGTTACATTATGACATCATAATGGAATTTTTTATTATGACATCATAATGGAATTTTGCATTATGACATCATAATGGAATTTTGCATTATGACATCATAATGGAATTTTGCATTATGACATCATAATGGAATTTTGCATCATGACATCATAATGGAATGTTACATTATGACGTCATAATGGCATTTTGCATTATGACATCATAATGGAATTTTTCATTATGACATCATAATGGAATGTTACATTATGATGTCATAATGGAATTTTGCATTATGACATCATAATGGAATTTTACATTATGACATCATAATGGAATTTTGCATTATGACATCATAATGGAATTTTGCATTATGACATCATAATGGAATTTTACATTATGACATCATAATGGAATTTTGCATTATGACATCATAATGGAATTTTGCATTATGACATCATAATGGAATGTTACATTATGACATCATAATGGAATTTTGCATTATGACATCATAATGGAATGTTACATTATGACATCATAATAGAATTTTGCATTATGACATCATAATGGAATTTACATTATGACATCATAATGGAATTTTACATTATGACATCATAATGGAATTTTGCATTATGACATCATAATGGAATTTTGCATTATGACATCATAATGGAATGTTACATTATGCCATCATAATGGAATTTTGCATTATGACATCATAATGGGATTTTACATTATGACATCATAATGGAATTTTGCATTATGACATCATAATGGAATTTTGCATTATGACATCATAATGGAATGTTACATTATGACATCATAATGGAATTTTGCATTATGACATCATAATGGAATGTTACATTATGACATCATAATGGAATTTTGCATTATGACATCATAATGGAATGTTACATTATGACATCATAATGGAGTTTTGCATTATGACATCATAATGGAATTTTACATTATGACATCATAATGGAATTTTGCATTATGACATCATAATGGAATTTTGCATTATGACATCATAATGGAATTTTACATTATGACATCATAATGGAATTTTACATTATGACATCATAATGGAATTTTGCATTATGACATCATAATGGAATTTTGCATTATGACATCATAATGGAATTTTGCATTATGACATCATAATGGAATGTTACATTATGACATCATAATGGAATTTTTTATTATGACATCATAATGGAATTTTGCATTATGACATCATAATGGAATTTTGCATTATGACATCATAATGGAATGTTACATTATGACGTCATAATGGCATTTTGCATTATGACATCATAATGGAATTTTGCATTATGACATCATAATGGAATGTTACATTATGATGTCATAATGGAATTTTGCATTATGACATCATAATGTAATTTTACATTATGACATCATAATTGAATTTTGCATTATGACATCATAATGGAATTTTGCATTATGACATCATAATGGAATTTTACATTATGACATCATAATGGAATTTTGCATTATGACATCATAATGGAATTTTGCATTATGACATCATAATGGAATTTTGCATTATGACATCATAATGGAATTTTGCATTATGACATCATAATGGAATGTTACATTATGACATCATAATGGAATTTTTTATTATGACATCATAATGGCATTTTGCATTATGACATCATAATGGAATTTTACATTATGACATCATAATGGAATTTTGCATTATGACATCATAATGGAATTTTGCATTATGACATCATAATGGAATGTTACATTATGACGTCATAATGGCATTTTGCATTATGACATCATAATGGAATTTTGCATTATGACATCATAATGGAATGTTACATTATGATGTCATAATGGAATTTTGCATTATGACATCATAATGGCATTTTACATTATGACATCATAATGGAATTTTGCATTATGACATCATAATGGAATTTTGCATTATGACATCATAATGGAATGTTACATTGACATCATAATGGAATTTTACATTATGACATCATAATGGAATTTTGCATTATGACATCATAATGGAATGTTACATTATGACATCATAATGGAATTTTGCATTATGACATCATAATGGAATGTTACATTATGACATCATAATGGAATTTTGCATTATGACATCATAATGGAATGTTACATTATGACATCATAATGGCATTTTGCATTATGACATCATAATGGAATTTTGCATTATGACATCATAATGGAATGTTACATTATGACATCATAATGGAATTTTGCATTATGACATCATAATGGGATTTTACATTATGACATCATAATGGAATTTTGCATTATGACATCATAATGGAATTTTGCATTATGACATCATAATGGAATGTTACATTATGACATCATAATGGAATTTTGCATTATGACATCATAATGGAATGTTACATTATGACATCATAATGGAATTTTGCATTATGACATCATAATGGAATGTTACATTATGACATCATAATGGAGTTTTGCATTATGACATCATAATGGAATTTTACATTATGACATCATAATGGAATTTTGCATTATGACATCATAATGGAATTTTGCATTATGACATCATAATGGAATGTTACATTATGACATCATAATGGAATTTTTTATTATGACATCATAATGGAATTTTGCATTATGACATCATAATGGAATTTTGCATTATGACATCATAATGGAATGTTACATTATGACGTCATAATGGAATTTTGCATTATGACATCATAATGGAATTTTGCATTATGACATCATAATGGAATGTTACATTATGATGTCATAATGGAATTTTGCATTATGACATCATAATGGAATTTTACATTATGACATCATAATGGAATTTTGCATTATGACATCATAATGGAATTTTGCATTATGACATCATAATGGAATTTTACATTATGACATCATAATGGAATTTTGCATTATGACATCATAATGGAATTTTGCATTATGACATCATAATGGAATTTTGCATTATGACATCATAATGGAATGTTACATTATGACATCATAATGGAATTTTGCATTATGACATCATAATGGAATGTTACATTATGACATCATAATAGAATTTTGCATTATGACATCATAATGGAATTTACATTATGACATCATAATGGAATTTTACATTATGACATCATAATGGAATTTTTTATTATGACATCATAATGGAATTTTGCATTATGACATCATAATGGAATTTTGCATCATGACATCATAATGGAATGTTACATTATGACATCATAATGGAATTTTGCATTATGACATCATAATGGAATTTTACATTATGACATCATAATGGAATTTTACATTATGACATCATAATGGAATTTTGCATTATGACATCATAATGGAATTTTGCATTATGACATCATAATGGAATGTTACATTATGACATCATAATGGAATTTTTTATTATGACATCATAATGGAATTTTGCATTATGACATCATAATGGAATTTTGCATTATGACATCATAATGGAATGTTACATTATGACGTCATAATGGCATTTTGCATTATGACATCATAATGGAATTTTGCATTATGACATCATAATGGAATGTTACATTATGATGTCATAATGGAATTTTGCATTATGACATCATAATGTAATTTTACATTATGACATCATAATTGAATTTTGCATTATGACATCATAATGGAATTTTGCATTATGACATCATAATGGAATTTTACATTATGACATCATAATGGAATTTTGCATTATGACATCATAATGGAATTTTGCATTATGACATCATAATGGAATTTTGCATTATGACATCATAATGGAATTTTGCATTATGACATCATAATGGAATGTTACATTATGACATCATAATGGAATTTTTTATTATGACATCATAATGGAATTTTGCATTATGACATCATAATGGAATTTTGCATTATGACATCATAATGGATTTTTGCATTATGACATCATAATGGAATGTTACATTATGACGTCATAATGGCATTTTGCATTATGACATCATAATGGAATTTTACATTATGACATCATAATGGAATTTTGCATTATGACATCATAATGGAATTTTGCATTATGACATCATAATGGAATGTTACATTATGACGTCATAATGGAATTTTGCATTATGACATCATAATGGAATTTTGCATTATGACATCATAATGGAATGTTACATTATGATGTCATAATGGAATTTTGCATTATGACATCATAATGGAATTTTACATTATGACATCATAATGGAATTTTGCATTATGACATCATAATGGAATTTTGCATTATGACATCATAATGGAATGTTACATTATGACATCATAATGGAATTTTACATTATGACATCATAATGGAATTTTGCATTATGACATCATAATGGAATGTTACATTATGACATCATAATGGAATTTTGCATTATGACATCATAATGGAATGTTACATTATGACATCATAATGGAATTTTGCATTATGACATCATAATGGAATGTTACATTATGACATCATAATGGCATTTTGCATTATGACATCATAATGGAATTTTGCATTATGACATCATAATGGAATGTTACATTATGACATCATAATGGAATTTTGCATTATGACATCATAATGGGATTTTACATTATGACATCATAATGGAATTTTGCATTATGACATCATAATGGAATTTTGCATTATGACATCATAATGGAATGTTACATTATGACATCATAATGGAATTTTGCATTATGACATCATAATGGAATGTTACATTATGACATCATAATGGAATTTTGCATTATGACATCATAATGGAATGTTACATTATGACATCATAATGGAGTTTTGCATTATGACATCATAATGGAATTTTACATTATGACATCATAATGGAATTTTGCATTATGACATCATAATGGAATTTTGCATTATGACATCATAATGGAATGTTACATTATGACATCATAATGGAATTTTTTATTATGACATCATAATGGAATTTTGCATTATGACATCATAATGGAATTTTGCATTATGACATCATAATGGAATGTTACATTATGACGTCATAATGGAATTTACATTATGACATCATAATGGAATTTTACATTATGACATCATAATGGAATTTTGCATTATGACATCATAATGGAATGTTACATTATGACATCATAATGGAATTTTGCATTATGACATCATAATGGAATGTTACATTATGACATCATAATGGAATTTTGCATTATGACATCATAATGGAATGTTACATTATGACATCATAATGGCATTTTGCATTATGACATCATAATGGAATTTTGCATTATGACATCATAATGGAATGTTACATTATGACATCATAATGGAATTTTGCATTATGACATCATAATGGGATTTTACATTATGACATCATAATGGAATTTTGCATTATGACATCATAATGGAATTTTGCATTATGACATCATAATGGAATGTTACATTATGACATCATAATGGAATTTTGCATTATGACATCATAATGGAATGTTACATTATGACATCATAATGGAATTTTGCATTATGACATCATAATGGAGTTTTGCATTATGACATCATAATGGAGTTTTGCATTATGACATCATAATGGAATTTTACATTATGACATCATAATGGAATTTTGCATTATGACATCATAATGGAATTTTGCATTATGACATCATAATGGAATGTTACATTATGACATCATAATGGAATTTTTTATTATGACATCATAATGGAATTTTGCATTATGACATCATAATGGAATTTTGCATTATGACATCATAATGGAATGTTACATTATGACGTCATAATGGCATTTTGCATTATGACATCATAATGGAATTTTGCATTATGACATCATAATGGAATGTTACATTATGATGTCATAATGGAATTTTGCATTATGACATCATAATGGAATTTTACATTATGACATCATAATGGAATTTTGCATTATGACATCATAATGGAATTTTGCATTATGACATCATAATGGAATTTTACATTATGACATCATAATGGAATTTTGCATTATGACATCATAATGGAATTTTGCATTATGACATCATAATGGAATGTTACATTATGACATCATAATAGAATTTTGCATTATGACATCATAATGGAATTTACATTATGACATCATAATGGAATTTTACATTATGACATCATAATGGAATTTTGCATTATGACATCATAATGGAATGTTACATTATGACATCATAATGGAATTTTGCATTATGACATCATAATGGAATGTTACATTATGACATCATAATGGAATTTTGCATTATGACATCATAATGGAATGTTACATTATGACATCATAATGGAATTTTGCATTATGACATCATAATGGAATGTTACATTATGACATCATAATGGCATTTTGCATTATGACATCATAATGGAATTTTGCATTATGACATCATAATGGAATGTTACATTATGACATCATAATGGAATTTTGCATTATGACATCATAATGGGATTTTACATTATGACATCATAATGGAATTTTGCATTATGACATCATAATGGAATTTTGCATTATGACATCATAATGGAATTTTGCATTATGACATCATAATGGAATTTTGCATTATGACATCATAATGGAATTTTACATTATGACATCATAATGGAATTTTGCATTATGACATCATAATGGAATTTTACATTATGACATCATAATGGAATTTTGCATTATGACATCATAATGGAATTTTGCATTATGACATCATAATGGAATGTTACATTATGACATCATAATAGAATTTTGCATTATGACATCATAATGGAATTTACATTATGACATCATAATGGAATTTTACATTATGACATCATAATGGAATTTTGCATTATGACATCATAATGGAATGTTACATTATGACATCATAATGGAATTTTGCATTATGACATCATAATGGAATGTTACATTATGACATCATAATGGAATTTTGCATTATGACATCATAATGGAATGTTACATTATGACATCATAATGGCATTTTGCATTATGACATCATAATGGAATGTTACATTATGACATCATAATGGAATTTTGCATTATGACATCATAATGGGATTTTACATTATGACATCATAATGGAATTTTGCATTATGACATCATAATGGAATTTTGCATTATGACATCATAATGGAATTTTGCATTATGACATCATAATGGAATTTTGCATTATGACATCATAATGGAATTTTACATTATGACATCATAATGGAATTTTGCATTATGACATCATAATGGAATTTTGCATTATGACATCATAATGGAATGTTACATTATGACATCATAATGGAATTTTGCATTATGACATCATAATGGAATGTTACATTATGACATCATAATAGAATTTTGCATTATGACATCATAATGGAATGTTGCATTATGACATCATAATGGAATGTTACATTATGACATCATAATGGAATTTTGCATTATGACATCATAATGGAATGTTGCATTATGACATCATAATGGAATTTTGCATTATGACATCATAATGGAATGTTGCATTATGACATCATAATGGAATTTTACATTATGACATCATAATGGAATTTTGCATTATGACATCATAATGGAATTTTGCATTATGACATCATAATGGAATTTTGCATTATGACATCATAATGGAATTTTGCATTATGACATCATAATGGAATTTTGCATTATGACATCATAATGGAATGTTACATTATGACATCATAATGGAATTTTGCATTATGACATCATAATGGAATGTTGCATTATGACATCATAATGGAATTTTGCATTATGACATCATAATGGAATTTTGCATTATGACATCATAATGGAATGTTACATTATGACGTAATAATGGCATTTTGCATTATGACATCATAATGGAATTTTGCATTAAGACATCAAAATGGAATGTTACATTATGACATCATAATAAAATTTTGCATTATGACATCATAATGGAATGATACATTATGACATCATAATGGAATTTTTCATTATGACATCATAATGGGATTTTACATTATGACATCATAATGGAATTTTGCATTATGACATCATAATGGAATTTTACATTATGACATCATAATGGAATTTTACATTATGACATCATAATGGAATTTTGCATTATGACATCATAATGCAATTTTGCATTATGACATCATAATGGAATGTTACATTATGACATCATAATGGAATTTTTTATTATGACATCATAATGGAATTTTGCATTATGACATCATAATGGAATTTTGCATTATGACATCATAATGGAATTTTGCATTATGACATCATAATGGAATTTTGCATCATGACATCATAATGGAATGTTACATTATGACGTCATAATGGCATTTTGCATTATGACATCATAATGGAATTTTGCATTATGACATCATAATGGAATGTTACATTATGATGTCATAATGGAATTTTGCATTATGACATCATAATGGAATTTTGCATTATGACATCATAATGGAATTTTACATTATGACATCATAATGGAATTTTGCATTATGACATCATAATGGAATTTTGCATTATGACATCATAATGGAATGTTACATTATGACATCATAATGGAATTTTGCATTATGACATCATAATGGAATGTTACATTATGACATCATAATAGAATTTTGCATTATGACATCATAATGGAATTTACATTATGACATCATAATGGAATTTTACATTATGACATCATAATGGAATTTTGCATTATGACATCATAATGGAATGTTACATTATGACATCATAATGGAATTTTGCATTATGACATCATAATGGAATGTTACATTATGACATCATAATGGAATTTTGCATTATGACATCATAATGGAATGTTACATTATGACATCATAATGGCATTTTGCATTATGACATCATAATGGAATTTTGCATTATGACATCATAATGGAATGTTACATTATGACATCATAATGGAATTTTGCATTATGACATCATAATGGGATTTTACATTATGACATCATAATGGAATTTTGCATTATGACATCATAATGGAATTTTGCATTATGACATCATAATGGAATGTTACATTATGACATCATAATGGAATTTTGCATTATGACATCATAATGGAATGTTACATTATGACATCATAATGGAATTTTGCATTATGACATCATAATGGAGTTTTGCATTATGACATCATAATGGAGTTTTGCATTATGACATCATAATGGAATTTTACATTATGACATCATAATGGAATTTTGCATTATGACATCATAATGGAATTTTGCATTATGACATCATAATGGAATGTTACATTATGACATCATAATGGAATTTTTTATTATGACATCATAATGGAATTTTGCATTATGACATCATAATGGAATTTTGCATTATGACATCATAATGGAATGTTACATTATGACGTCATAATGGCATTTTGCATTATGACATCATAATGGAATTTTGCATTATGACATCATAATGGAATGTTACATTATGATGTCATAATGGAATTTTGCATTATGACATCATAATGGAATTTTACATTATGACATCATAATGGAATTTTGCATTATGACATCATAATGGAATTTTGCATTATGACATCATAATGGAATTTTACATTATGACATCATAATGGAATTTTGCATTATGACATCATAATGGAATTTTGCATTATGACATCATAATGGAATGTTACATTATGACATCATAATAGAATTTTGCATTATGACATCATAATGGAATTTACATTATGACATCATAATGGAATTTTACATTATGACATCATAATGGAATTTTGCATTATGACATCATAATGGAATGTTACATTATGACATCATAATGGAATTTTGCATTATGACATCATAATGGAATGTTACATTATGACATCATAATGGAATTTTGCATTATGACATCATAATGGAATGTTACATTATGACATCATAATGGCATTTTGCATTATGACATCATAATGGAATTTTGCATTATGACATCATAATGGAATGTTACATTATGACATCATAATGGAATTTTGCATTATGACATCATAATGGGATTTTACATTATGACATCATAATGGAATTTTGCATTATGACATCATAATGGAATTTTGCATTATGACATCATAATGGAATTTTGCATTATGACATCATAATGGAATTTTGCATTATGACATCATAATGGAATTTTACATTATGACATCATAATGGAATTTTGCATTATGACATCATAATGGAATTTTACATTATGACATCATAATGGAATTTTGCATTATGACATCATAATGGAATTTTGCATTATGACATCATAATGGAATGTTACATTATGACATCATAATAGAATTTTGCATTATGACATCATAATGGAATTTACATTATGACATCATAATGGAATTTTACATTATGACATCATAATGGAATTTTGCATTATGACATCATAATGGAATGTTACATTATGACATCATAATGGAATTTTGCATTATGACATCATAATGGAATGTTACATTATGACATCATAATGGAATTTTGCATTATGACATCATAATGGAATGTTACATTATGACATCATAATGGCATTTTGCATTATGACATCATAATGGAATGTTACATTATGACATCATAATGGAATTTTGCATTATGACATCATAATGGGATTTTACATTATGACATCATAATGGAATTTTGCATTATGACATCATAATGGAATTTTGCATTATGACATCATAATGGAATTTTGCATTATGACATCATAATGGAATTTTACATTATGACATCATAATGGAACTTTGCATTATGACATCATAATGGAATTTTGCATTATGACATCATAATGGAATGTTACATTATGACATCATAATGGAATTTTGCATTATGACATCATAATGGAATGTTACATTATGACATCATAATAGAATTTTGCATTATGACATCATAATGGAATGTTGCATTATGACATCATAATGGAATGTTACATTATGACATCATAATGGAATTTTGCATTATGACATCATAATGGAATGTTGCATTATGACATCATAATGGAATTTTGCATTATGACATCATAATGGAATGTTGCATTATGACATCATAATGGAATTTTACATTATGACATCATAATGGAATTTTGCATTATGACATCATAATGGAATTTTGCATTATGACATCATAATGGAATTTTGCATTATGACATCATAATGGAATTTTGCATTATGACATCATAATGGAATTTTGCATTATGACATCATAATGGAATGTTACATTATGACATCATAATGGAATTTTGCATTATGACATCATAATGGAATGTTGCATTATGACATCATAATGGAATTTTGCATTATGACATCATAATGGAATTTTGCATTATGACATCATAATGGAATGTTACATTATGACGTAATAATGGCATTTTGCATTATGACATCATAATGGAATTTTGCATTAAGACATCAAAATGGAATGTTACATTATGACATCATAATAAAATTTTGCATTATGACATCATAATGGAATGATACATTATGACATCATAATGGAATTTTTCATTATGACATCATAATGGGATTTTACATTATGACATCATAATGGAATTTTGCATTATGACATCATAATGGAATTTTACATTATGACATCATAATGGAATTTTACATTATGACATCATAATGGAATTTTGCATTATGACATCATAATGCAATTTTGCATTATGACATCATAATGGAATGTTACATTATGACATCATAATGGAATTTTTTATTATGACATCATAATGGAATTTTGCATTATGACATCATAATGGAATTTTGCATTATGACATCATAATGGAATTTTGCATTATGACATCATAATGGAATTTTGCATCATGACATCATAATGGAATGTTACATTATGACGTCATAATGGCATTTTGCATTATGACATCATAATGGAATTTTGCATTATGACATCATAATGGAATGTTACATTATGATGTCATAATGGAATTTTGCATTATGACATCATAATGGAATTTTGCATTATGACATCATAATGGAATTTTACATTATGACATCATAATGGAATTTTGCATTATGACATCATAATGGAATTTTGCATTATGACATCATAATGGAATGTTACATTATGACATCATAATGGAATTTTGCATTATGACATCATAATGGAATGTTACATTATGACATCATAATAGAATTTTGCATTATGACATCATAATGGAATTTACATTATGACATCATAATGGAATTTTACATTATGACATCATAATGGAATTTTGCATTATGACATCATAATGGAATGTTACATTATGACATCATAATGGAATTTTGCATTATGACATCATAATGGAATGTTACATTATGACATCATAATGGAATTTTGCATTATGACATCATAATGGAATGTTACATTATGACATCATAATGGCATTTTGCATTGACATCATAATGGAATTTTGCATTATGACATCATAATGGAATGTTACATTATGCCATCATAATGGAATTTTGCATTATGACATCATAATGGGATTTTACATTATGACATCATAATGGAATTTTGCATTATGACATCATAATGGAATTTTGCATTATGACATCATAATGGAATGTTACATTATGACATCATAATGGAATTTTGCATTATGACATCATAATGGAATGTTACATTATGACATCATAATGGAATTTTGCATTATGACATCATAATGGAATGTTACATTATGACATCATAATGGAGTTTTGCATTATGACATCATAATGGAATTTTACATTATGACATCATAATGGAATTTTGCATTATGACATCATAATGGAATTTTGCATTATGACATCATAATGGAATGTTACATTATGACATCATAATGGAATTTTGCATTATGACATCATAATGGAATGTTACATTATGACATCATAATGGAATGTTACATTATGACATCATAATGGAATTTTGCATTATGACATCATAATGGAATTTTGCATTATGACATCATAATGGAATGTTACATTATGACGTCATAATGGCATTTTGCATTATGGCATCATAATGGAATTTTGCATTAAGACATCATAATGGAATGTTACATTATGACATCATAATAAAATTTTGCATTATGACATCATAATGGAATGATACATTATGACATCATAATGGAATTTTTCATTATGACATCATAATGGGATTTTACATTATGACATCATAATGGAATTTTGCATTATGACATCATAATGGAATTTTACATTATGACATCATAATGGAATTTTACATTATGACATCATAATGGAATTTTGCATTATGACATCATAATGGAATTTTGCATTATGACATCATAATGGAATGTTACATTATGACATCATAATGGAATTTTTTATTATGACATCATAATGGAATTTTGCATTATGACATCATAATGGAATTTTGCATTATGACATCATAATGGAATGTTACATTATGACGTCATAATGGCATTTTGCATTATGACATCATAATGGAATTTTGCATTATGACATCATAATGGAATGTTACATTATGATGTCATAATGGAATTTTGCATTATGACATCATAATGGAATTTTACATTATGACATCATAATGGAATTTTGCATTATGACATCATAATGGAATTTTACATTATGACATCATAATGGAATTTTGCATTATGACATCATAATGGAATTTTGCATTATGACATCATAATGGAATTTTGCATTATGACATCATAATGGAATTTTGCATTATGACATCATAATGGAATTTTGCATTATGACATCATAATGGAATGTTACATTATGACATCATAATGGAATTTTTTATTATGACATCATAATGGAATTTTGCATTATGACATCATAATGGAATTTTGCATTATGACATCATAATGGATTTTTGCATTATGACATCATAATGGAATGTTACATTATGACGTCATAATGGCATTTTGCATTATGACATCATAATGGAATTTTACATTATGACATCATAATGGAATTTTGCATTATGACATCATAATGGAATTTTGCATTATGACATCATAATGGAATGTTACATTATGACGTCATAATGGCATTTTGCATTATGACATCATAATGGAATTTTGCATTATGACATCATAATGGAATGTTACATTATGATGTCATAATGGAATTTTGCATTATGACATCATAATGGAATTTTACATTATGACATCATAATGGAATTTTGCATTATGACATCATAATGGAATTTTGCATTATGACATCATAATGGAATTTTACATTATGACATCATAATGGAATTTTGCATTATGACATCATAATGGAATTTTGCATTATGACATCATAATGGAATGTTACATTATGACATCATAATGGAATTTTGCATTATGACATCATAATGGAATGTTACATTATGACATCATAATGGAATTTTGCATTATGACATCATAATGGAATGTTACATTATGACATCATAATGGAATTTTACATTATGACATCATAATGGAATTTTGCATTATGACATCATAATGGAATGTTACATTATGACATCATAATGGAATTTTGCATTATGACATCATAATGGAATGTTACATTATGACATCATAATGGAATTTTGCATTATGACATCATAATGGAATGTTACATTATGACATCATAATGGCATTTTGCATTATGACATCATAATGGAATTTTGCATTATGACATCATAATGGAATGTTACATTATGACATCATAATGGAATTTTGCATTATGACATCATAATGGGATTTTACATTATGACATCATAATGGAATTTTGCATTATGACATCATAATGGAATTTTGCATTATGACATCATAATGGAATGTTACATTATGACATCATAATGGAATTTTGCATTATGACATCATAATGGAATGTTACATTATGACATCATAATGGAATTTTGCATTATGACATCATAATGGAATGTTACATTATGACATCATAATGGAGTTTTGCATTATGACATCATAATGGAATTTTACATTATGACATCATAATGGAATTTTGCATTATGACATCATAATGGAATTTTGCATTATGACATCATAATGGAATGTTACATTATGACATCATAATGGAATTTTTTATTATGACATCATAATGGAATTTTGCATTATGACATCATAATGGAATTTTGCATTATGACATCATAATGGAATGTTACATTATGACGTCATAATGGAATTTTGCATTATGACATCATAATGGAATTTTGCATTATGACATCATAATGGAATGTTACATTATGATGTCATAATGGAATTTTGCATTATGACATCATAATGGAATTTTACATTATGACATCATAATGGAATTTTGCATTATGACATCATAATGGAATTTTGCATTATGACATCATAATGGAATTTTACATTATGACATCATAATGGAATTTTGCATTATGACATCATAATGGAATTTTGCATTATGACATCATAATGGAATGTTACATTATGACATCATAATGGAATTTTGCATTATGACATCATAATGGAATGTTACATTATGACATCATAATAGAATTTTGCATTATGACATCATAATGGAATTTACATTATGACATCATAATGGAATTTTACATTATGACATCATAATGGAATTTTGCATTATGACATCATAATGGAATGTTACATTATGACATCATAATGGAATTTTGCATTATGACATCATAATGGAATGTTACATTATGACATCATAATGGAATTTTGCATTATGACATCATAATGGAATGTTACATTATGACATCATAATGGCATTTTGCATTATGACATCATAATGGAATTTTGCATTATGACATCATAATGGAATGTTACATTATGACATCATAATGGAATTTTGCATTATGACATCATAATGGGATTTTACATTATGACATCATAATGGAATTTTGCATTATGACATCATAATGGAATTTTGCATTATGACATCATAATGGAATTTTGCATTATGACATCAAAATGGAATTTTACATTATGACATCATAATGGAATTTTGCATTATGACATCATAATGGAATTTTGCATTATGACATCATAATGGAATTTTGCATTATGACATCATAATGGAATTTTGCATTATGACATCATAATGGAATTTTGCATTATGACATCATAATGGAATGTTACATTATGACATCATAATGGAATTTTTTATTATGACATCATAATGGAATTTTGCATTATGACATCATAATGGAATTTTGCATTATGACATCATAATGGATTTTTGCATTATGACATCATAATGGAATGTTACATTATGACGTCATAATGGCATTTTGCATTATGACATCATAATGGAATTTTACATTATGACATCATAATGGAATTTTGCATTATGACATCATAATGGAATTTTGCATTATGACATCATAATGGAATGTTACATTATGACGTCATAATGGCATTTTGCATTATGACATCATAATGGAATTTTGCATTATGACATCATAATGGAATGTTACATTATGATGTCATAATGGAATTTTGCATTATGACATCATAATGGAATTTTACATTATGACATCATAATGGAATTTTGCATTATGACATCATAATGGAATTTTGCATTATGACATCATAATGGAATTTTACATTATGACATCATAATGGAATTTTGCATTATGACATCATAATGGAATTTTGCATTATGACATCATAATGGAATGTTACATTATGACATCATAATGGAATTTTGCATTATGACATCATAATGGAATGTTACATTATGACATCATAATGGAATTTTGCATTATGACATCATAATGGAATGTTACATTATGACATCATAATGGAATTTTACATTATGACATCATAATGGAATTTTGCATTATGACATCATAATGGAATGTTACATTATGACATCATAATGGAATTTTGCATTATGACATCATAATGGAATGTTACATTATGACATCATAATGGAATTTTGCATTATGACATCATAATGGAATGTTACATTATGACATCATAATGGCATTTTGCATTATGACATCATAATGGAATTTTGCATTATGACATCATAATGGAATGTTACATTATGACATCATAATGAAATTTTGCATTATGACATCATAATGGGATTTTACATTATGACATCATAATGGAATTTTGCATTATGACATCATAATGGAATTTTGCATTATGACATCATAATGGAATGTTACATTATGACATCATAATGGAATTTTGCATTATGACATCATAATGGAATGTTACATTATGACATCATAATGGAATTTTGCATTATGACATCATAATGGAATGTTACATTATGACATCATAATGGAGTTTTGCATTATGACATCATAATGGAATTTTACATTATGACATCATAATGGAATTTTGCATTATGACATCATAATGGAATTTTGCATTATGACATCATAATGGAATGTTACATTATGACATCATAATGGAATTTTTTATTATGACATCATAATGGAATTTTGCATTATGACATCATAATGGAATTTTGCATTATGACATCATAATGGAATGTTACATTATGACGTCATAATGGAATTTTGCATTATGACATCATAATGGAATTTTGCATTATGACATCATAATGGAATGTTACATTATGATGTCATAATGGAATTTTGCATTATGACATCATAATGGAATTTTACATTATGACATCATAATGGAATTTTGCATTATGACATCATAATGGAATTTTGCATTATGACATCATAATGGAATTTTACATTATGACATCATAATGGAATTTTGCATTATGACATCATAATGGAATTTTGCATTATGACATCATAATGGAATGTTACATTATGACATCATAATGGAATTTTGCATTATGACATCATAATGGAATGTTACATTATGACATCATAATAGAATTTTGCATTATGACATCATAATGGAATTTACATTATGACATCATAATGGAATTTTACATTATGACATCATAATGGAATTTTGCATTATGACATCATAATGGAATGTTACATTATGACATCATAATGGAATTTTGCATTATGACATCATAATGGAATGTTACATTATGACATCATAATGGAATTTTGCATTATGACATCATAATGGAATGTTACATTATGACATCATAATGGCATTTTGCATTATGACATCATAATGGAATTTTGCATTATGACATCATAATGGAATGTTACATTATGACATCATAATGGAATTTTGCATTATGACATCATAATGGGATTTTACATTATGACATCATAATGGAATTTTGCATTATGACATCATAATGGAATTTTGCATTATGACATCATAATGGAATTTTGCATTATGACATCAAAATGGAATTTTACATTATGACATCATAATGGAATTTTGCATTATGACATCATAATGGAATTTTGCATTATGACATCATAATGGAATGTTACATTATGACATCATAATGGAATTTTGCATTATGACATCATAATGGAATGTTACATTATGACATCATAATAGAATTTTGCATTATGACATCATAATGGAATGTTGCATTATGACATCATAATGGAATGTTACATTATGACATCATAATGGAATTTTGCATTATGACATCATAATGGAATTTTGCATTATGACATCATAATGGAATGTTGCATTATGACATCATAATGGAATTTTGCATTATGACATCATAATGGAATGTTGCATTATGACATCATAATGGAATTTTACATTATGACATCATAATGGAATTTTGCATTATGACATCATAATGGAATTTTGCATTATGACATCATAATGGAATTTTGCATTATGACATCATAATGGAATTTTGCATTATGACATCATAATGGAATTTTGCATTATGACATCATAATGGAATTTTGCATTATGACATCATAATGGAATGTTGCATTATGACATCATAATGGAATTTTGCATTATGACATCATAATGGAATTTTGCATTATGACATCATAATGGAATGTTACATTATGACGTAATAATGGCATTTTGCATTATGACATCATAATGGAATTTTGCATTAAGACATCATAATGGAATGTTACATTATGACATCATAATAAAATTTTGCATTATGACATCATAATGGAATGATACATTATGACATCATAATGGAATTTTTCATTATGACATCATAATGGGATTTTACATTATGACATCATAATGGAATTTTGCATTATGACATCATAATGGAATTTTACATTATGACATCATAATGGAATTTTACATTATGACATCATAATGGAATTTTGCATTATGACATCATAATGGAATTTTGCATTATGACATCATAATGGAATGTTACATTATGACGTCATAATGGCATTTTGCATTATGACATCATAATGGAATTTTGCATTATGACATCATAATGGAATGTTACATTATGATGTCATAATGGAATTTTGCATCATGACATCATAATGGAATGTTACATTATGACGTCATAATGGCATTTTGCATTATGACATCATAATGGAATTTTGCATTATGACATCATAATGGAATGTTACATTATGATGTCATAATGGAATTTTGCATTATGACATCATAATGGAATTTTACATTATGACATCATAATGGAATTTTGCATTATGACATCATAATGGAATTTTGCATTATGACATCATAATGGAATTTTACATTATGACATCATAATGGAATTTTGCATTATGACATCATAATGGAATTTTGCATTATGACATCATAATGGAATGTTACATTATGACATCATAATGGAATTTTGCATTATGACATCATAATGGAATGTTACATTATGACATCATAATAGAATTTTGCATTATGACATCATAATGGAATTTACATTATGACATCATAATGGAATTTTACATTATGACATCATAATGGAATTTTGCATTATGACATCATAATGGAATGTTACATTATGACATCATAATGGAATTTTGCATTATGACATCATAATGGAATGTTACATTATGACATCATAATGGAATTTTGCATTATGACATCATAATGGAATGTTACATTATGACATCATAATGGAGTTTTGCATTATGACATCATAATGGAATTTTGCATTATGACATCATAATGGAATTTTACATTATGACATCATAATGGAATTTTGCATTATGACATCATAATGGAATTTTGCATTATGACATCATAATGGAATGTTACATTATGACATCATAATGGAATTTTGCATTATGACATCATAATGGAATGTTACATTATGACATCATAATGGAATTTTGCATTATGACATCATAATGGAATGTTGCATTATGACATCATAATGGAATGTTACATTATGACATCATAATGGAATTTTGCATTATGACATCATAATGGAATGTTACATTATGACATCATAATGGAATTTTGCATTATGACATCATAATGGAATGTTGCATTATGACATCATAATGGAATTTTGCATTATGACATCATAATGGAATGTTGCATTATGACATCATAATGGAATTTTACATTATGACATCATAATGGAATTTTGCATTATGACATCATAATGGAATTTTGCATTATGACATCATAATGGAATTTTGCATTATGACATCATAATGGAATTTTGCATTATGACATCATAATGGAATTTTGCATTATGACATCATAATGGAATGTTACATTATGACATCATAATGGAATTTTGCATTATGACATCATAATGGAATGTTGCATTATGACATCATAATGGAATTTTGCATTATGACATCATAATGGAATGTTGCATTATGACATCATAATGGAATTTTACATTATGACATCATAATGGAATTTTGCATTATGACATCATAATGGAATTTTGCATTATGACATCATAATGGAATGTTGCATTATGACATCATAATGGAATTTTACATTATGACATCATAATGGAATTTTGCATTATGACATCATAATGGAATTTTGCATTATGACATCATAATGGAATTTTGCATTATGACATCATAATGGAATGTTACATTATGACGTAATAATGGCATTTTGCATTATGACATCATAATGGAATTTTGCATTAAGACATCATAATGGAATTTTACATTATGACATCATAATGGAATTTTACATTATGACATCATAATGGAATTTTGCATTATGACATCATAATGGAATTTTGCATTATGACATCATAATGGAATGTTACATTATGACATCATAATGGAATTTTTTATTATGACATCATAATGGAATTTTGCATTATGACATCATAATGGAATTTTGCATTATGACATCATAATGGAATTTTGCATTATGACATCATAATGGAATTTTGCATCATGACATCATAATGGAATGTTACATTATGACGTCATAATGGCATTTTGCATTATGACATCATAATGGAATTTTGCATTATGACATCATAATGGAATGTTACATTATGACGTCATAATGGAATTTTGCATTATGACATCATAATGGAATTTTACATTATGACATCATAATGGAATTTTGCATTATGACATCATAATGGAATTTTGCATTATGACATCATAATGGATTTTTGCATTATGACATCATAATGGAATGTTACATTATGACGTCATAATGGCATTTTGCATTATGACATCATAATGGAATTTTACATTATGACATCATAATGGAATTTTGCATTATGACATCATAATGGAATTTTGCATTATGACATCATAATGGAATGTTACATTATGACGTCATAATGGCATTTTGCATTATGACATCATAATGGAATTTTGCATTATGACATCATAATGGAATGTTACATTATGATGTCATAATGGAATTTTGCATTATGACATCATAATGGAATTTTACATTATGACATCATAATGGAATTTTGCATTATGACATCATAATGGAATTTTGCATTATGACATCATAATGGAATTTTACATTATGACATCATAATGGAATTTTGCATTATGACATCATAATGGAATTTTGCATTATGACATCATAATGGAATGTTACATTATGACATCATAATGGAATTTTGCATTATGACATCATAATGGAATGTTACATTATGACATCATAATGGAATTTTGCATTATGACATCATAATGGAATGTTACATTATGACATCATAATGGAATTTTACATTATGACATCATAATGGAATGTTGCATTATGACATCATAATGGAATTTTACATTATGACATCATAATGGAATTTTGCATTATGACATCATAATGGAATTTTGCATTATGACATCATAATGGAATTTTGCATTATGACATCATAATGGAATTTTGCATTATGACATCATAATGGAATTTTGCATTATGACATCATAATGGAATGTTACATTATGACATCATAATGGAATTTTGCATTATGACATCATAATGGAATGTTGCATTATGACATCATAATGGAATTTTGCATTATGACATCATAATGGAATTTTGCATTATGACATCATAATGGAATGTTACATTATGACGTAATAATGGCATTTTGCATTATGACATCATAATGGAATTTTGCATTAAGACATCATAATGGAATGTTACATTATGACATCATAATAAAATTTTGCATTATGACATCATAATGGAATGATACATTATGACATCATAATGGAATTTTTCATTATGACATCATAATGGGATTTTACATTATGACATCATAATGGAATTTTGCATTATGACATCATAATGGAATTTTACATTATGACATCATAATGGAATTTTACATTATGACATCATAATGGAATTTTGCATTATGACATCATAATGGAATTTTGCATTATGACATCATAATGGAATGTTACATTATGACATCATAATGGAATTTTTTATTATGACATCATAATGGAATTTTGCATTATGACATCATAATGGAATTTTGCATTATGACATCATAATGGAATTTTGCATTATGACATCATAATGGAATTTTGCATCATGACATCATAATGGAATGTTACATTATGACGTCATAATGGCATTTTGGATTATGACATCATAATGGAATTTTGCATTATGACATCATAATGGAATGTTACATTATGACGTCATAATGGAATTTTGCATTATGACATCATAATGGAATTTTACATTATGACATCATAATGGAATTTTGCATTATGACATCATAATGGAATTTTGCATTATGACATCATAATGAATTTTTGCATTATGACATCATAATGGAATGTTACATTATGACGTCATAATGGCATTTTGCATTATGACATCATAATGGAATTTTACATTATGACATCA
The DNA here is from genome assembly GCF_035609145.1 of Eleutherodactylus coqui. Lineage (NCBI taxonomy): Eukaryota > Metazoa > Chordata > Amphibia > Anura > Eleutherodactylidae > Eleutherodactylus > Eleutherodactylus coqui. The sequence continues at coordinate 203,218,169 of NC_089844.1, forward strand.
TAATGGAATTTTGCATTATGACATCATAATGGAATTTTGCATTATGACATCATAATGGAATGTTACATTATGACGTCATAATGGCATTTTGCATTATGACATCATAATGGAATTTTGCATTATGACATCATAATGGAATTTTACATTATGACATCATAATGGAATTTTGCATTATGACATCATAATGGAATTTTGCATTATGACATCATAATGGAATTTTACATTATGACATCATAATGGAATTTTGCATTATGACATCATAATGGAATTTTGCATTATGACATCATAATGGAATGTTACATTATGACATCATAATGGAATTTTGCATTATGACATCATAATGGAATGTTACATTATGACATCATAATGGAATTTTGCATTATGACATCATAATGGAATGTTACATTATGACATCATAATGGAATTTTACATTATGACATCATAATGGAATTTTGCATTATGACATCATAATGGAATGTTACATTATGACATCATAATGGAATTTTGCATTATGACATCATAATGGAATGTTACATTATGACATCATAATGGAATTTTGCATTATGACATCATAATGGAATGTTACATTATGACATCATAATGGCATTTTGCATTATGACATCATAATGGAATTTTGCATTATGACATCATAATGGAATGTTACATTATGACATCATAATGGAATTTTGCATTATGACATCATAATGGGATTTTACATTATGACATCATAATGGAATTTTGCATTATGACATCATAATGGAATTTTGCATTATGACATCATAATGGAATGTTACATTATGACATCATAATGGAATTTTGCATTATGACATCATAATGGAATGTTACATTATGACATTATAATGGAATGTTACATTATGACATCATAATGGAATTTTGCATTATGACATCATAATGGAATTTTGCATTATGACATCATAATGGAATGTTACATTATGACGTCATAATGGCATTTTGCATTATGACATCATAATGGAATTTTGCATTAAGACATCATAATGGAATGTTACATTATGACATCATAATAAAATTTTGCATTATGACATCATAATGGAATGATACATTATGACATCATAATGGAATTTTTCATTATGACATCATAATGGAATTTTGCATTATGACATCATAATGGAATTTTGCATTATGACATCATAATGGAATTTTACATTATGACATCATAATGGAATTTTGCATTATGACATCATAATGGAATTTTGCATTATGACATCATAATGGAATGTTACATTATGACATCATAATGGAATTTTTTATTATGACATCATAATGGAATTTTGCATTATGACATCATAATGGAATTTTGCATTATGACATCATAATGGAATGTTACATTATGACGTCATAATGGCATTTTGCATTATGACATCATAATGGAATTTTGCATTATGACATCATAATGGAATGTTACATTATGATGTCATAATGGAATTTTGCATTATGACATCATAATGGAATTTTACATTATGACATCATAATGGAATTTTGCATTATGACATCATAATGGAATTTTGCATTATGACATCATAATGGAATTTTACATTATGACATCATAATGGAATTTTGCATTATGACATCATAATGGAATTTTGCATTATGACATCATAATGGAATTTTGCATTATGACATCATAATGGAATTTTGCATTATGACATCATAATGGAATGTTACATTATGACATCATAATGGAATTTTTTATTATGACATCATAATGGAATTTTGCATTATGACATCATAATGGAATTTTGCATTATGACATCATAATGGATTTTTGCATTATGACATCATAATGGAATGTTACATTATGACGTCATAATGGCATTTTGCATTATGACATCATAATGGAATTTTACATTATGACATCATAATGGAATTTTGCATTATGACATCATAATGGAATGTTACATTATGACATCATAATGGAATTTTGCATTATGACATCATAATGGAATGTTACATTATGACATCATAATGGAATTTTGCATTATGACATCATAATGGAATGTTACATTATGACATCATAATGGCATTTTGCATTATGACATCATAATGGAATTTTGCATTATGACATCATAATGGAATGTTACATTATGACATCATAATGGAATTTTGCATGATGACATCATAATGGGATTTTACATTATGACATCATAATGGAATTTTGCATTATGACATCATAATGGAATTTTGCATTATGACATCATAATGGAATTTTGCATTATGACATCATAATGGAATTTTGCATTATGACATCATAATGGAATTTTGCATTATGACATCATAATGGAATGTTACATTATGACATCATAATGGAATTTTGCATTATGACATCATAATGGAATGTTACATTATGACATCATAATAGAATTTTGCATTATGACATCATAATGGAATTTACATTATGACATCATAATGGAATTTTACATTATGACATCATAATGGAATTTTGCATTATGACATCATAATGGAATGTTACATTATGACATCATAATGGAATTTTGCATTATGACATCATAATGGAATGTTACATTATGACATCATAATGGCATTTTGCATTATGACATCATAATGGAATTTTGCATTATGACATCATAATGGGATTTTACATTATGACATCATAATGGAATTTTGCATTATGACATCATAATGGAATTTTACATTATGACATCATAATGGAATTTTGCATTATGACATCATAATGGAATGTTACATTATGACATCATAATGGAATGTTACATTATGACATCATAATGGCATTTTGCATTATGACATCATAATGGAATTTTGCATTATGACATCATAATGGAATGTTACATTATGACATCATAATGGAATTTTGCATTATGACATCATAATGGAATTTTGCATTATGACATCATAATGGAATTTTGCATTATGACATCATAATGGAATGTTACATTATGACATCATAATGGATTTTTGCATTATGACATCATAATGGAATGTTACATTATGACGTCATAATGGCATTTTGCATTATGACATCATAATGGAATTTTACATTATGACATCATAATGGAATTTTGCATTATGACATCATAATGGAATGTTACATTATGACATCATAATGGAATTTTGCATTATGACATCATAATGGAATGTTGCATTATGACATCATAATGGAATGTTACATTATGACATCATAATGGAATTTTGCATTATGACATCATAATGGCATTTTGCATTATGACATCATAATGGAATTTTGCATTATGACATCATAATGGAATGTTACATTATGACATCATAATGGAATTTTGCATTATGACATCATAATGGAATTTTGCATTATGACATCATAATGGAATGTTACATTATGACATCATAATGGAATTTTGCATGATGACATCATAATGGGATTTTACATTATGACATCATAATGGAATTTTGCATTATGACATCATAATGGAATTTTGCATTATGACATCATAATGGAATTTTGCATTATGACATCATAATGGAATTTTGCATTATGACATCATAATGGAATTTTGCATTATGACATCATAATGGAATGTTACATTATGACATCATAATGGAATTTTGCATTATGACATCATAATGGAATGTTACATTATGACATCATAATAGAATTTTGCATTATGACATCATAATGGAATTTACATTATGACATCATAATGGAATTTTACATTATGACATCATAATGGAATTTTGCATTATGACATCATAATGGAATGTTACATTATGACATCATAATGGAATTTTGCATTATGACATCATAATGGAATGTTACATTATGACATCATAATGGAATTTTGCATTATGACATCATAATGGAATGTTACATTATGACATCATAATGGCATTTTGCATTATGACATCATAATGGAATTTTGCATTATGACATCATAATGGGATTTTACATTATGACATCATAATGGAATTTTGCATTATGACATCATAATGGAATTTTGCATTATGACATCATAATGGAATGTTACATTATGACATCATAATGGAATTTTGCATTATGACATCATAATGGAATGTTACATCATGACATCATAATGGAATTTTGCATTATGACATCATAATGGAATGTTACATTATGACATCATAATGGAGTTTTGCATTATGACATCATAATGGAATTTTACATTATGACATCATAATGGAATTTTGCATTATGACATCATAATGGAATTTTGCATTATGACATCATAATGGAATGTTACATTATGACATCATAATGGAATTTTGCATTATGACATCATAATGGAATGTTACATTATGACATCATAATGGAATGTTACATTATGACATCATAATGGAATTTTGCATTATGACATCATAATGGAATTTTGCATTATGACATCATAATGGAATGTTACATTATGACATCATAATGGAATGTTACATTATGACATCATAATGGAATTTTGCATTATGACGTCATAATGGCATTTTGCATTATGACATCATAATGGAATTTTGCATTATGACATCATAATGGAATGTTACATTATGATGTCATAATGGAATTTTGCATTATGACATCATAATGGAATTTTACATTATGACATCATAATGGAATTTTGCATTATGACATCATAATGGAATTTTGCATTATGACATCATAATGGAATTTTACATTATGACATCATAATGGAATTTTGCATTATGACATCATAATGGAATTTTGCATTATGACATCATAATGGAATTTTGCATTATGACATCATAATGGAATTTTGCATTATGACATCATAATGGAATGTTACATTATGACATCATAATGGAATTTTTTATTATGACATCATAATGGAATTTTGCATTATGACATCATAATGGAATTTTGCATTATGACATCATAATGGATTTTTGCATTATGACATCATAATGGAATGTTACATTATGACGTCATAATGGCATTTTGCATTATGACATCATAATGGAATTTTGCATTATGACATCATAATGGAATGTTACATTATGACATCATAATGGAATTTTGCATTATGACATCATAATGGAATGTTACATTATGACATCATAATGGCATTTTGCATTATGACATCATATTGGAATTTTGCATTATGACATCATAATGGAATGTTACATTATGACATCATAATGGAATTTTGCATGATGACATCATAATGGGATTTTACATTATGACATCATAATGGAATTTTGCATTATGACATCATAAAGGAATTTTGCATTATGACATCATAATGGAATTTTGCATTATGACATCATAATGGAATTTTGCATTATGACATCATAATGGAATTTTGCATTATGACATCATAATGGAATTTTGCATTATGACATCATAATGGAATTTTGCATTATGACATCATAATGGAATTTTGCATTATGACATCATAATGCAATTTTGCATTATGACATCATAATGGAATTTTGCATTATGACATCATAATGGAATTTTGCATTATGCCATCATAATGGAATTTTGCATTATGACATTATAATGGAATTTTACATTATGACATCATAATGGAATGTTACATTATGACATCATAATGGAATTTTGCATTATGACATCATAATGGAATTTAAATTATGAGCTCATAATGGAATTTGGCATTATGACATCATAATGGTATGATACATTATGACATCATAATGGAATTTTGCATTTTGACATCATAATGGAATGTTACATTATGACATCATAATGGAATTTTGCATTATGACATCATAATGGAATTTTGCATTATGACATCATAATGGAATTTTACATTATGACATCATAATGGAATTTTACATTATGACATCATAATGGAATTTTGCATTATGACATCATAATGGAATTTTGCATTATGACATCATAATGGAATTTTGCATTATGACATCATAATGGAATGTTACATTATGACATCATAATGGAATTTTGCATTATGACATCATAATGGAATGTTACATTATGACATCATAATAGAATTTTGCATTATGACATCATAATGGAATTTACATTATGACATCATAATGGAATTTTACATTATGACATCATAATAGAATTTTGCATTATGACATCATAATGGAATGTTACATTATGACATCATAATGGAATTTTGCATTATGACATCATAATGGAATGTTACATTATGACATCATAATGGAATTTTGCATTATGACATCATAATGGAATGTTACATTATGACATCATAATGGCATTTTGCATTATGACATCATAATGGAATTTTGCATTATGACATCATAATGGAATGTTACATTATGACATCATAATGGAATTTTGCATTATGACATCATAATGGGATTTTACATTATGACATCATAATGGAATTTTGCATTATGACATCATAATGGAATTTTGCATTATGACATCATAATGGAATTTTGCATTATGACATCATAATGGAATTTTACATTATGACATCATAATGGAATTTTGCATTATGACATCATAATGGAATTTTGCATTATGACATCATAATGGAATGTTACATTATGACATCATAATGGAATTTTGCATTATGACATCATAATGGAATGTTACATTATGACATCATAATAGAATTTTGCATTATGACATCATAATGGAATGTTGCATTATGACATCATAATGGAATGTTACATTATGACATCATAATGGAATTTTGCATTATGACATCATAATGGAATGTTACATTATGACATCATAATGGAATTTTGCATTATGACATCATAATGGAATGTTGCATTATGACATCATAATGGAATTTTGCATTATGACATCATAATGGAATGTTGCATTATGACATCATAATGGAATTTTACATTATGACATCATAATGGAATTTTGCATTATGACATCATAATGGAATTTTGCATTATGACATCATAATGGAATTTTGCATTATGACATCATAATGGAATTTTGCATTATGACATCATAATGGAATTTTGCATTATGACATCATAATGGAATGTTACATTATGACATCATAATGGAATTTTGCATTATGACATCATAATGGAATGTTACATTATGACATCATAATGGAATTTTGCATTATGACATCATAATGGAATGTTGCATTATGACATCATAATGGAATTTTGCATTATGACATCATAATGGAATTTTGCATTATGACATCATAATGGAATGTTACATTATGACGTAATAATGGCATTTTGCATTATGACATCATAATGGAATTTTGCATTAAGACATCATAATGGAATGTTACATTATGACATCAGAATAAAATTTTGCATTATGACATCATAATGGAATGATACATTATGACATCATAATGGAATTTTTCATTATGACATCATAATGGGATTTTACATTATGACATCATAATGGAATTTTGCATTATGACATCATAATGGAATTTTACATTATGACATCATAATGGAATTTTACATTATGACATCATAATGGAATTTTGCATTATGACATCATAATGGAATTTTGCATTATGACATCATAATGGAATGTTACATTATGACATCATAATGGAATTTTTTATTATGACATCATAATGGAATTTTTTATTATGACATCATAATGGAATTTTGCATTATGACATCATAATGGAATTTTGCATTATGACATCATAATGGAATTTTGCATCATGACATCATAATGGAATGTTACATTATGACGTCATAATGGCATTTTGCATTATGACATCATAATGGAATTTTGCATTATGACATCATAATGGAATGTTACATTATGACGTCATAATGGAATTTTGCATTATGACATCATAATGGAATTTTACATTATGACATCATAATGGAATTTTGCATTATGACATCATAATGGAATTTTGCATTATGACATCATAATGGAATTTTGCATTATGACATCATAATGGAATTTTGCATTATGACATCATAATGGAATGTTACATTATGACATCATAATGGAATTTTGCATTATGACATCATAATGGAATGTTACATTATGACATCATAATAGAATTTTGCATTATGACATCATAATGGAATTTACATTATGACATCATAATGGAATTTTACATTATGACATCATAATGGAATTTTGCATTATGACATCATAATGGAATGTTACATTATGACATCATAATGGAATTTTGCATTATGACATCATAATGGAATGTTACATTATGACATCATAATGGAATTTTGCATTATGACATCATAATGGAATGTTACATTATGACATCATAATGGCATTTTGCATTATGACATCATAATGGAATTTTGCATTATGCCATCATAATGGAATGTTACATTATGACATCATAATGGAATTTTGCATTATGACATCATAATGGGATTTTACATTATGACATCATAATGGAATTTTGCATTATGACATCATAATGGAATTTTGCATTATGACATCATAATGGAATGTTACATTATGACATCATAATGGAATTTTGCATTATGACATCATAATGGAATGTTACATTATGACATCATAATGGAATTTTGCATTATGACATCATAATGGAATGTTACATTATGACATCATAATGGAGTTTTGCATTATGACATCATAATGGAATTTTACATTATGACATCATAATGGAATTTTGCATTATGACATCATAATGGAATTTTGCATTATGACATCATAATGGAATGTTACATTATGACATCATAATGGAATTTTGCATTATGACATCATAATGGAATGTTACATTATGACATCATAATGGAATGTTACATTATGACATCATAATGGAATTTTGCATTATGACATCATAATGGAATTTTGCATTATGACATCATAATGGAATTTTGCATCATGACATCATAATGGAATGTTACATTATGACGTCATAATGGCATTTTGCATTATGACATCATAATGGAATTTTGCATTATGACATCATAATGGAATGTTACATTATGACATCATAATGGAATTTTGCATTATGACATCATAATGGAATTTTACATTATGACATCATAATGGAATTTTGCATTATGACATCATAATGGAATTTTGCATTATGACATCATAATGGAATTTTGCATTATGACATCATAATGGAATTTTGCATTATGACATCATAATGGAATGTTACATTATGACATCATAATGGAATTTTGCATTATGACATCATAATGGAATGTTACATTATGACATCATAATAGAATTTTGCATTATGACATCATAATGGAATTTACATTATGACATCATAATGGAATTTTACATTATGACATCATAATGGAATTTTGCATTATGACATCATAATGGAATGTTACATTATGACATCATAATGGAATTTTGCATTATGACATCATAATGGAATGTTACATTATGACATCATAATGGAATTTTGCATTATGACATCATAATGGAATGTTACATTATGACATCATAATGGCATTTTGCATTATGACATCATAATGGAATTTTGCATTATGACATCATAATGGAATGTTACATTATGACATCATAATGGAATTTTGCATTATGACATCATAATGGGATTTTACATTATGACATCATAATGGAATTTTGCATTATGACATCATAATGGAATTTTGCATTATTACATCATAATGGAATGTTACATTATGACATCATAATGGAATTTTGCATTATGACATCATAATGGAATGTTACATTATGACATCATAATGGAATTTTGCATTATGACATCATAATGGAATGTTACATTATGACATCATAATGGAGTTTTGCATTATGACATCATAATGGAATTTTACATTATGACATCATAATGGAATGTTACATTATGACATCATAATGGAATTTTTTATTATGACATCATAATGGAATTTTTTATTATGACATCATAATGGAATTTTGCATTATGACATCATAATGGAATTTTGCATTATGACATCATAATGGAATTTTGCATCATGACATCATAATGGAATGTTACATTATGACGTCATAATGGCATTTTGCATTATGACATCATAATGGAATTTTGCATTATGACATCATAATGGAATGTTACATTATGACGTCATAATGGAATTTTGCATTATGACATCATAATGGAATTTTACATTATGACATCATAATGGAATTTTGCATTATGACATCATAATGGAATTTTGCATTATGACATCATAATGGAATTTTGCATTATGACATCATAATGGAATTTTGCATTATGACATCATAATGGAATGTTACATTATGACATCATAATGGAATTTTGCATTATGACATCATAATGGAATGTTACATTATGACATCATAATAGAATTTTGCATTATGACATCATAATGGAATTTACATTATGACATCATAATGGAATTTTACATTATGACATCATAATGGAATTTTGCATTATGACATCATAATGGAATGTTACATTATGACATCATAATGGAATTTTGCATTATGACATCATAATGGAATGTTACATTATGACATCATAATGGAATTTTGCATTATGACATCATAATGGAATGTTACATTATGACATCATAATGGCATTTTGCATTATGACATCATAATGGAATTTTGCATTATGCCATCATAATGGAATGTTACATTATGACATCATAATGGAATTTTGCATTATGACATCATAATGGGATTTTACATTATGACATCATAATGGAATTTTGCATTATGACATCATAATGGAATTTTGCATTATGACATCATAATGGAATGTTACATTATGACATCATAATGGAATTTTGCATTATGACATCATAATGGAATGTTACATTATGACATCATAATGGAATTTTGCATTATGACATCATAATGGAATGTTACATTATGACATCATAATGGAGTTTTGCATTATGACATCATAATGGAATTTTACATTATGACATCATAATGGAATTTTGCATTATGACATCATAATGGAATTTTGCATTATGACATCATAATGGAATGTTACATTATGACATCATAATGGAATTTTGCATTATGACATCATAATGGAATGTTACATTATGACATCATAATGGAATGTTACATTATGACATCATAATGGAATTTTGCATTATGACATCATAATGGAATTTTGCATTATGACATCATAATGGAATTTTGCATCATGACATCATAATGGAATGTTACATTATGACGTCATAATGGCATTTTGCATTATGACATCATAATGGAATTTTGCATTATGACATCATAATGGAATGTTACATTATGACATCATAATGGAATTTTGCATTATGACATCATAATGGAATTTTACATTATGACATCATAATGGAATTTTGCATTATGACATCATAATGGAATTTTGCATTATGACATCATAATGGAATTTTGCATTATGACATCATAATGGAATTTTGCATTATGACATCATAATGGAATGTTACATTATGACATCATAATGGAATTTTGCATTATGACATCATAATGGAATGTTACATTATGACATCATAATAGAATTTTGCATTATGACATCATAATGGAATTTACATTATGACATCATAATGGAATTTTACATTATGACATCATAATGGAATTTTGCATTATGACATCATAATGGAATGTTACATTATGACATCATAATGGAATTTTGCATTATGACATCATAATGGAATGTTACATTATGACATCATAATGGAATTTTGCATTATGACATCATAATGGAATGTTACATTATGACATCATAATGGCATTTTGCATTATGACATCATAATGGAATTTTGCATTATGACATCATAATGGAATGTTACATTATGACATCATAATGGAATTTTGCATTATGACATCATAATGGGATTTTACATTATGACATCATAATGGAATTTTGCATTATGACATCATAATGGAATTTTGCATTATTACATCATAATGGAATGTTACATTATGACATCATAATGGAATTTTGCATTATGACATCATAATGGAATGTTACATTATGACATCATAATGGAATTTTGCATTATGACATCATAATGGAATGTTACATTATGACATCATAATGGAGTTTTGCATTATGACATCATAATGGAATTTTACATTATGACATCATAATGGAATTTTGCATTATGACATCATAATGGAATTTTGCATTATGACATCATAATGGAATGTTACATTATGACATCATAATGGAATTTTGCATTATGACATCATAATGGAATGTTACATTATGACATCATAATGGAATGTTACATTATGACATCATAATGGAATTTTGCATTATGACATCATAATGGAATTTTGCATTATGACATCATAATGGAATGTTACATTATGACGTCATAATGGCATTTTGCATTATGACATCATAATGGAATTTTGCATTAAGACATCATAATGGAATGTTACATTATGACATCATAATAAAATTTTGCATTATGACATCATAATGGAATGATACATTATGACATCATAATGGAATTTTTCATTATGACATCATAATGGGATTTTACATTATGACATCATAATGGAATTTTGCATTATGACATCATAATGGAATTTTACATTATGACATCATAATGGAATTTTGCATTATGACATCATAATGGA